>NC_066840.1:23640542-23940542 GCF_001640805.2 Lates calcarifer | reverse complement strand
ACTTAATGAAACTAGTGATTCAAAGGAGAAAAATACTTGACCTGTGATAAAGGTTTCCATTCATCTAAAACATATTTCAGTGATTAGTGATCAGTGTTTGTCACGACGATGAACCTGAATCCACTGAACGTCTCGTGTGTATAATAAAGTTTTAACTGAAGCTCTCCAGCGGCGACACTATCAGCACATTCCTGACAGTCTGAACAGCGTCTCAATGAGATTTAGATATCGAGGAAGTTTTAAAAAGCTAGTTAAGTGCTATTCAGCTGCACTGAAAGGCGAAGCATTGAAAAAGCCAAAATGAGAGTATAAAGAGCGTCGCGGCGGGGGTTCGTGGAGAGGCGAAACATCGGCATTATGGCACGGATGCCATCTCCTCACCCGGACAGAAAGCCCTCCCCAGATGGCAGCGCAGAGTTTGTCGGCTGAAGGCTTTCACTCTGGGACAAAAGCTATCTAATTGAGAACAAACTGTCAGTGAAAGAGACGAGACCGTGACCGGAGAGGGGGCCGCTCCGGGCCGCCGGCCAGCACCGGGGGCCCCGGGCCAGCTCCGGGGCCCTGGGCTCGGTCTATCCCCTGGCCCCCCGGCCCCTCCGGGCTCCTCAGACCTCTTGTGACTGACACAAGAGGCCACGGAGGATAACACGCGCAGCGGACCAACACAAAGGCCTTTCACAGCAGACACAGTCCGAACTCAGCCGACTGTCAAGTGTGAAGGAGAGGAGGAGAGGCTGAAAGGACAGGGAGACAGATAAGTGTGAGGTCTGAGGGGGAGGAGGTTGAGGAGGGAGGGGAGGGGAGAGAGAGCACCGCTGCAGGCTGATGTGAGGACAGGGCCAAATCCTGAAACCAGGAAAACTGTTCAAACCACAACATCTGCAGGTTCACGTCTGACGACAGACAGGCTGCATCTTTCTCTCTTCACTGTTAAAAAATGTAAACAGATCCCTCGTCTACAGAATTAACACAAAGTCAAAACCTTTCTGAGCTCAAGTGATGTTAATAGATGTTTGATCATTGAATATCAAACTCTGCACAAGAAAAACAAACATACTGTGGGATTTTTTTTTTTTTCTCAACTGTAAGATTTTATTTTAAAAACATCTTCGAGGCGTCATGTTCAAGAAAATTAGAAACTGATGCAGGATAATAACTTTTCTCAGGTTTTGAATGACGCTCAGAAATCTTTGATCATTTTAACTCAACATTATATTTGTAGCTGTAGACAAAGCGAAACAAAGCCAGTTTTGGTCATTTTCCCCCCTCACCTTTTTTTTTATTTATTTCTTTATTTCATTAGTTCCGTGGAACATTGTTTAAAATGCTGTGGGTCTGTAGTTTAAGGTGGGACACCTGTGTCACTGCAGGATTTTTCAGTTCCACAGGTGATCTTCTGTCTCCGTCTCCTGCACATGAATCATTTTAACCCGTTCATCTCCGAACCCTGCAGAACTTTTCTTCTTTCCTCCTTTCAGTGGCGTCTTTGTGCTCTCGTGTCCAGTGTGTTTTTTTGTGGAGGATCTTCTCTGGCCTCATGCTCCACTGCTGCAATGTTTGGAGTGTGAGATGAAAAGCAGCTCTACCACCAACAGAGCTGAATGGTCATTGTGAGGTTCACAAAGGCGGCTGCAGGAGAACACAAGACTCACTCGTCTCAATGGTTCACTTTGGGAGCGCAGACAAAGGCGTAAAAACACAGATAGAGGCTCCAAAAGAGAAGCACCACTCGAGTCTGAGGGACTCATCGGGGATTGTGTTCTCTGTTAAAGACGCCATCAATCACCCCATCAGTCCTGCTCCAGCTGACCCGATTTACATGTTCGCATCAATCATCCCGAACCTGCAGGAACAGTTCGGAGGAAAGGTTTACTGTCTTCACTCCGCTCGGTGCTCGGATACCGGAGTTTGTTTTATTCGTTGAACCAAAGGAGTTAAGTCTGTTAGATGTTAAATATCGTCAGAACACAAGCAGCCGTTCGTCTAAAACTAAAAAATAAATCTGAGATTTCAGGACTGAAAACTAATCTGAGGACTCGGTCAGAGCGGATCATGTCAGACAGGCAGGGCTGCGTTATTCTCCACTTCCTGTCTGATGAGTGTCTCCGGTTTCACCTGAAGTGCATCATTAACTCTGACCTCTGTCTGTGTGAAGGATGAAACCCCGCCTACTTTCTCACCTCCACACAGCTGACCAATCACAGAGGGAGGCGGCGGTGAACTTTCAGAAAGTTACAGACATGTTTACACCGGAGTTAAGTCAAGCCCAGGACTCGGACTCGTCTTTGACTCAGACTCTGACTGTGTTCAGACTCTGACGACTCAGACTTTTCTTGTAACAGGTTGACAGCTGTTATTTAATTTCGTGCAAAGGCACACCTGTGATCACCTGCAGATTCACCTGCACCATGAGCAACAAGTGGCACTCGACTCGACGCAGACCATGTGTGCACGCATGAACATGACGATCACGATAACTCTGATGTGACAGGAAAGCAGCTTTAGCATCAGTCTCCAGCAGAGATCAGAGAAAACGACAGGATATGATGAACAGAGAGAGAGAAAACAGAAACAAACAGCTGAGGGTTTAAAGAGTTTCCACCTCTGTATATAGAGCAGGCTGAGGGAAGAGTTAAATCATGACCAGAGTGACCAGATTATTAAAAACTCCTCTGTGCCGCCTCGTGTTTTAATGAGTCTAAAATTAGCCAGCATCGACCCTCTGCGGCGACCTGGAGAAGAATCAGCCCAAAACACTCACTTCACATTTTGTTTTGGAAACAAAGATCATGCGTCACCTTCCTGTGTCCACCGTCCTGCCGGAGTGGACGGACGGACGGACGGAGGAGGACGACGCAGTGATTATTCCTCCCTCTAAGTCCTCCCATCTGTCCCCGTTTCTGCCAGGTCTGAGCCTCTTTCACTACAACTGACAGGACCCTGCAGCCCACAAACACAGAGCTGGTGGGGGGGCCCCCGCCTCAGAGCCTTGCCCCTCCAACCCCCCCCTCAACCCAACCCAATCAGCCCCCACCGTCCCCCCAATTGTGTCCCTGCACACCAAAGCACTCCTCTATAGCTTTTTGATTGGCTTTCAATCCCCACGCCACTGACAAGGTTCTGTATGGGAGGAGGAGTGTGTGTGTGTGTGGTGTGTGTGTGTGTGGAGGAGAGTGTGGTGGGCTTACTAAGGAGATTTAGTGGAGGTGGGGGGGGGGGGGGCACAGAGGTGATTTTTCAGGGGGAGGAGGAGGAAAGTAAAAACTGGGACAGATGGGGCTGATTGTTGCTCTATACGCAAATTAAGGAGCGAGACATCTGCAGAGAGACGGAGTGGTCGACCGAGGCAATTAAGACTGGAGAGAGAGAGAGAGAGAGAGGAGAGAGAGAGAGAGAGAGAGAGAGTATGTGCACGATATTAACAAGTGTGTGTGTCAGACAGATGTATAGTTGTGATTTCAGCGTGCAGACATTCAGTCAGGCTCACATTACAAAAGAGGCATGCCTGTGTGTGTGTGTGTGTGTGTGTGTGTGCACCAATATACAGCCAGTTTTCTGCCACAGCAACAGAAAATCCTGGTTTCTGATTGGCTGATCTTACAACCTGAGCACTGGAACTTCAGTCACATGATAACAGGTGTGTGTCATGAAGATGTGTGTGTTCCTGAGGTCAGAGACCAAAGTCTGAAAAAGTAAAATTCGTCTTCTCCTCTTTTTCTTTTCATCTGATTCAGATTAAAGACACAAACCAACAATTTATCCAGATTAAATTATTATTAATATTTTGAATTTGACTTTTTGTTTCCAGCTATGTTAGTATATGAGGAACAGGCACATTTCTGTAAAATATTTTAGTCTAGTTTTCTGTTTTTATGTGATTCTCTTGTTGTGTTTATCTTTAGAGGAGAAGCTAAAGCGTCTGATAACCTGATGATATTTCTTTGGAGCACGTCTCAGCATTAATCCTGAATCTGCTTGTTCTGTTTGATTGACAGAATTACGTTAGCTTAGCGTTTCCTGTTTGTGTGACTCTGCAGGTCAGTGAATATTCGTTTGTTTTTTAGTTTTTAATCAGTGATGAAAAATATTCTGTTTAGCTTGAGGTCTTGTTTTCATGGTGGTAAAAGATCTGAAGACAGAAAAGAAAATATCTGAGACTGAAAACTGTCTCTGACGTTTTAGATGAGGTCTCAGATTGAATTGGTTGATCACAAAGTTGTTGTTATTTATTGAAATTATGGACTGAACCTCCAAAATAAGAGCGGAGTTGAACAAACAAAATGAAGCAGGAGAAAAGAAAAAGAAGAAAAGGAGGGGGGCTGATGGAGGAGAGGAGCATCTCTCTCTCTCTCTCTGCAGAGGTCAGAGGTCACAGTATAGACGAGCAGTGTGCTGGATTTAATGTGAGCCCTTTTTTTGTCTTTTTTTTTTCTCTGCACGTTTTGTTTTGTTTTGTTTTGTTCCTCCACCTCACACGCTCAGAGACCTCGCGTGACAAAGCAAGGTCATCAGCAGGATTATTCCTGCTCAACACTGCTGTTATTAGACCAGAAGAAGAAGAAGAAGAAGAAGAGAAGAAGAAGAAGAAGGAGAAGAAGAAGAAGAAGAAGAAGAAGAAGAAGGAGAAGATGTAACTGCTGCAAGTGCGTGAGTGAAACTAAGAGAAGGACAATTGTTAAAATAAAAATGAACCTTCCATCAGTTCAGTTATTCTGTGTGTGTGTGTGTGTGTGTGTGTGTGTGTGTGTGTTGTTTTAATGATGCATTGTTTACGTTGTAAACTGGGTCTGAGGGTCTGAACTGATGAATCTGTCTTTGTCTCATATGTAGGTTTGCAGACTCACACACCAACAAAGAATGAATGTCTTCTCTGTTAAATGTTAATCCCCAACATGCATCATGGCAGCCTCCTCCGTCCACAGTCAGCTGACCGACCAAACAAACCAACAACTCTCCAACATGCACTAAAAACATCCAGTGATCTTTATAATCCAGCCTGTGATTTACAGAATCATTTCACTGTATGAACCAGGGGAGCAAGAAATATGTTTATATGACGAATCATTAAACAGACACGAGAGGCGGGAAAATAACCGAGCAAAAACTAAATGAACATTTTTCCTTTTAATATCGACTCTGCAAAATATAAATGGAATAAACTCATGATTTTAGCTGCAATATACACAAACGTCAGGCCAAACCCCCCCTCTCCTGTGACAGGTGTTTGGTACAGTCCAAAGCCCAGGTGAAGGTATTTAAATCTTCTCACTGACCAGCTGCTCAGTGACTCAAACTTAACTTAAAGAGAACAGAAGTGTCAACGCTGAAGCTCAAACTTGTGTCTGTGAGAATTTGTTTTTTACTTCCTGTTTCGGTCTGGGCCGCGATCTGGATCCAGGTTCTGGTGGTTTGTGCATCTCGTGTGACACATCTTTTCCCAGCGGCTCAGTCGCCTCAGAGTGTGAGACAGAAAACACAAACCCCAGCAGAGAGAGTTCGAGAGAGCGGAGAGAATCCCTCTTCAGCTCAGAGATAAGAGCTCTTTGTTGCGTCTCAATGACGCCTCACAGGAAGCTTTTGTGAGCGGACTCAGAGGTGATATTAACCCTCTGAGCTTCAGTCCTGCTGGAGGAGCTGGGATCACTTTTAACCCCAGACTCTGTTTCATTGATCACAGAGAGTGAGTCAGAGACTTCTGAAGGTCTCTGACAGCGTTAACAGCAGATCTTTAAGTCGTGAGGTTTGGAAAAAAACGTTACTACACAACTAAACTGCAGCAGCAAATATGTTTTATAGGAAACATCATCTCAACGACCCAGGAAATAACCACTAAATAAAATGACTGTTTACCAGGATTCCATATTTTACTGTCACACAAAAACTAAATGAGACTAAATGAATTAACACATTAAATATCATGTTTCCACGTTTCCATGTGCAGGAAATCAAGATTACATTTCATGACTATTGCACAAACTATCATAGCGTCACAAATAAAAGTGTCATTTAGATATTTTTAAAAGATATAATGAGGAGCGTTTGAAATAAATCTGAAAAGCTGCAGAATGTTCTGACGTCGTATTTATTTAGTTTTAAGTTGAAGTCCTGCGTTCACAGTTTAGTGAACGTATAGAAGTGACAGCATCAGAATTTACGTCATAAACTCATCATACAGAATATTGTTAGAGTTATTGGTGAATTAAGCATCACTTTAACTGAATTATTTTATACTGCTGAGTAAGCTGAATCTCTGACAACTTCATAAACGTGAAAGTTTATTTCTGACTTTATTTTATGTGGCTGATAAAAACACATTTAAAATGAGAACAGGCCTTCGTGTGTAGTTGTTGATATCCTCGACATTTTGCCCCAGATAAACTCCAATTACTGTCTGACACTTAAAAACCCAGGAGAGACCAGGAGCCCGACTCCAGCAGGTGTTTCACCAGCTCTGCCCCACAGCCGGGTCTCTGGGTCTCTGTGAGGATGAAATGATGAGGAGACTCTCAGCTTCGCCCTGTTCACCAGCAGCTTTAATGAATCCTTGTGGGATCTTTTCACACTTGTGAAGGAGCCGCTGGGAGCGAGGAGGCTTTTAACAAGCGCTGTTTGTTCATCAAGGAGGCTCCACCGCGATGATCTGCTCTCAGCTCGGAGATAATACCGAGGGCAAACGGCACAGAGAAAGGACGGGGCTGATTGGGAACGAGGAGCTGTTAATGAGATGGAGGAAGAGTCGCTGTGTTATCCTGAAGGGTGGTCTGAGGACAGAGAGCAGGGTTAAGAGGCTGAGATCGTCACACTGATCTGCACTGTGCTGAAATGTCTGAGAGAAACATCCAGTTTCCACTGTCATCCATCAGACACACTCTGCTTGTTCCATACACACACACAGGCCACGCTTTTATTATTAAATCACAGATTATTCAGTATCTTAACTCTGAGAGGATCTGGTCTGTAGACGTGGACACGTGATCAGACACGTAATCAAACTGGGATCCACTTCATCTTCACCTCTTTAACACTGCAGAGGTCTCAACACCTTTTCACTGGCTTCACACATTTTACAGAACAGACTCTGAGCTCTGTTGGATGAGCTGTTTATTCACACAGATTACTGAGGTAATGGTGATTCTCTACTGCACCTCAGTCAGTCCTTATTTACAGTGTCCAGCTTTTCTCAGTTTGAAAAGTAGAATAAATCTGATGCAGTGCAATAAAGAAAAGGTGTGATATTCTCGTTTGACTCTATGTTATTATTTAAGTGTCAACAAATGTTTTACAGCTCAAATGAAGGTTTAACTGCTTCATGTTGACAGCTGTGGTTTGGATTTTGTTGTTTGTCGTGTAATTATTCATTGGAAGAAAATATTTGACCACAGGTTGTGTTGTTTGAAGGAGACGTTTGTTGTTTGTGACGTCAGAGTGCACAAATCAGATGAACAGAACACGTTTACAATCATCAGAACAACACAACAACAACAACAACAAAACAACAACAGGTGTATTCTCACTCTGCTGGAGTCGAGTGTTGATTCTGTTCGTGTTCGACTGAAGAAGAAAAAGCTTCAGTTTCAGTTTTGGCTGCAGTTTGATGCCTCAGGATGTTTCTGTGTTCACTGGACTGAATCACACTCACACACACACACACACACACACACACACACACACACACACACACACACTGAGCTGAGATCTCCATACTTATGAGGTCTCACTCCTGAAAGGTCTGGTGTGTGTGTGTGTGTGTGTGTGTGTGTGTCAGACTGGCAGTGAGAATGAACTTAATCCTCTAAGCTCTTGTTGGGGCTTGTCCTCTCTCCTCTCTACAAGACCCAAAAAAAGTGACTAAACTTTTTTTCACGATTTCATTTTTTAATGTGAGTGTTGTGTTCACTTCCTGTTTCTGCAGAGGACAAAAAAAAATCAGTGCAGGTTTAAGGTTCAGGAAAATGGATATTTTTAATGTGCATTTTGAGGAATTCAAACTTCTCTCCTTATTTCTGATTTGTTTCTTCTTTGAGGATTTTTGGCAGTTAGCAAACAACTTGTTTTGTTTCTGATTAGTGAACTCTACTTCTTCTACTGTTTATTTCAGGCACGTGTGATGTCAATGAAAATTTGCTTCACAGCTACAAGGAAATTCCTAATATCTCTGACTCAGAGTTGCAGGAAGCTGACGTGCACATTTTTTTTCTCCATCATGTTAATTTTAAAAAAATGAATTCAGTGTGTGTCAGTGTGTATACACTGCTGCAGATTAGTAGGATATAAGCTGCAGTGTTTTGTTTTCTTCACAACTCATGAGTTGTGTGACTGTCAGTCCTGACTCTGTCTTTATACTTGACTCTAACAGATCTGGTCTTGGACTTGTGTTGAACTCGACTGAGGTGGTCTGATCAGACAGAGCTGCTCCTCGCTGCAGCTGTCCTCACATCAGGAACAAAGTCAGGAGTGTTTTTTTTACCTCGTCCAGCTGTGAGTGTGTGTGTGAGTGTGTGTGTGTGTGTGTCACCTCAGGGCATTTTGTCACTTAAGAGACGGACATTTGGCCCGATCGGTTTTCCTCCCCCTGAACTGCACGCTTCAAAGGCCGGATGAGCAGATTAGGGGTCAGGATGGGCTCAGGACTAACTGATTTAGGAAGGTTTAGTCTCCACTCTGAAATCCATCCTCTTTGTTTGGCCTCATCGCCCCGCCGACTCCGTTCCTCTCGGCAGCTTCTTCTCGCCTTTTTAATTCGTTTTTCTCTGCTTCAGTGAGCTACAGAGGCCTGCAGAGGACATTAACAGTTCCTCAGGTTCCTCATGAGGAAATTTAGAGAAGGCAGGAGATGACACAGGTAACACTGAGACGGTGTGGGTGAAAAAACTCCAGTGTTTTTATTAGACTTTCAGGATTTTTTATCTAATCGCAGTATTTCTACTTAAGTAACTGATTTAGGTTCTTATAGTTGCTCATGTGAACATGGTAAATAAACTGGAAGGCCACAGATCCACTGTAATGAATCATGAGTGTCTGCTGCCACCTGCTGTTCACTCACAGCATCACATCCTGTCACATTTTAAAAAGACAAAAGCAGAGACATTATGGTTCAATCCTCCACACACATCAACATTTTTACTGCACAGTAACATTAATATCACACACAGCACGTCCATACATCCTATGTAGATTCTAATCAATCAAATCAATCATGAGCTGAGAAATAAACAGATTTATTTGGATGCTGGTTTGTCCTGCACTGACCACCAGAGGGCGCCAACACTCATCAATGAAAATATCACACAATGGAATTACTCAGGTGAAGTAGAAGTACATCAAAACTGTACTCAGTACTTGTGTAAATGTTACAGTTCACATCTGGTGTGATCAAGGAGAGGATGTGGTTTTATTTTGAAAAGCTACTTTTAAAACCAGCTTTTATTTTGCAGTAGAACACCGGAAGTCGTGTGTGTTGAGCAGAGGGCAGTGTGACCGGCTGAGAGGGAAGGATCAGGAAGAAGGGAGTGAAGAAATCAGGATTAACCGCAAACACGAAAAACACGAACCGGAGAAGAAGAAGAAGAAGAAAAACGAAGAGAAGAAGAAGAAGAAAACAACAACAACAAAACAACAAGAAGACGAAGAAACGTGAGTCTGAGTTTGTTTTCTTCACACTGAGTCAAACAGCTGCTGCAGCTGTCAATCAAACAGGATCCAGACCCAGCCAGGTGTGTCGAGGCCACGCCCCTTCAGGTAACCGCCCAGTTGTGTTTCTGCACAGGTTAGAACACGGTGAGACTGAGTCAGTACTTTTAGTCCAGAACTGTACTTTTAAATACTTCATGTCTTTATACTTATACTGCATCAGTTTTATCTGACACCTACAGTTACTGAGTACTTTACAGAGTACTTTTAGAAGTACAGTGCAGTACTTCGATCCTTTACTTAAGTAATTGTACTAATACAACAGTGTAAAAATACTCAAGTACAGGTAAAAATATGATGTAAATAAAAGTACACAAATATTGTCAGCTCCATGAAGGTAAAAGTACACAAGTATAATACTTAGGTACTGAACCTACTTTTACTTAAGCACCTGTGTGTGTGTGTGTGTGTGTGTGTGTGTGTGTGTGTGTTGCTTGTATTACTCATGTTGTGGGGATGAAACTGAAAAATCATCATAACTTAAAGACTTGGTTTAAGTTGAAGTCAAGCGCCAGGAAATGAATGTAAGTCAATGTAATGTCCTCTAAAGTGATGGAAACGTGTGTGTGTGTGTGTGTGTGTGTGTGTGTGTGTGTGTGTGTGTGTGTGAATGGGCTCATTGACTGTAAGCAGCTTTTCTGAAACAATGAAGTATTTCATCACTTCCTGTCAGACTGCTGGTGTTACGCTGTTACCAAACATGGTGCCAGCATCGTATTTATTTAGACAGGTGACAGTGAAACAACAGGACGCAATAAAACAACAAACACATGTGTTATGATTATTCTCTTTATTAGTTAATCTGCTCGTTTCAATTAATTAGCAGAAGAAGTTCAGACACAAGAGTCAGTTTACTTTCATGTCAGACAAAGAAAAGCAGCAAGTCGTTCTATTTCTACTTTGCTTGGTCGAGATGATCGATATTATTCACTTCGTCTGTCAGTGGGTCAGTGAACGCCCCGGCATCAGAGTCGCTGCAGAGAGACAGACTCGGACTCAGGTTAAGGACCAGGCTTCCTTAACCTGCTGCCATCGCGACCTGACTCCGGGAAAGCACCAGGGTTTCAGGGTTCAGGTTAGAATCAGGGCGGAGGTGGAGGGGCTACGCTCCCCTGGATCTGAGGCACTTCCTGTCATTATGTGTCATTATTGTGGAGACAGCTTCCTCTGAACCTTTAGAGTTTGTTTAGTCTGACAGAGCCACT
This sequence comes from Lates calcarifer, assembly GCF_001640805.2. Taxonomy (NCBI): domain Eukaryota; kingdom Metazoa; phylum Chordata; class Actinopteri; family Centropomidae; genus Lates; species Lates calcarifer. The sequence goes on along the minus strand of NC_066840.1, from coordinate 23,929,647 downwards.
GCAGTAAAACTATCACCAGTATTTACATGTAATTTCATAAGTTTATTTCTGAATATTTAGAGCAGACATCACATTGTATGTGTGAATATTATATGATGATTGAAAATAACACGAAGCAGGTGTTGTTAAAGTTTATTTCTCTCCCTCCTCTTCTCTCTTTTCTTTTTTTAGCAGGATGGATGGAAGTGGCTCAGCAGGAAATCCCAGCGCTGCCTCGTCCCACTCGCTTCCTGCCCACGCTGACGAGGAGACGCTGCAACCGGCTGAGGAGGACCAGCAGAGCACAGAGTCAGGCAGTCTGTCTGGGTCCCAGAAAGACCCGAGTCCGGCAGAGAAAGACCGGAGTCCTGCAGAGACTCAACAGACTGAAGAAGAACTAAACCAGACAGATATCACTGAACACGCAAACCATGTGGATCCTCTGACTGGAAACTCTCCTGCTCCAACGGCAAGTAAATCATCTGAGACCGAACCAGATCAACCAAAACAAGATCCTCCTCCTACAGAGCAACAACAAAAACAACAGAGGAATTCAGGGGAAAAACTGAAACCAGAAGACTCTGCGGTGACAAATCAACCAAATCCAGACAAACCTCCTCCAGCTGAACCAGATCAAATGAAACTAGATCCTTTTCCCACAGAGGAACAAAAACCGGGAGATTCTTCTGCAACAGAAAAACAGAAAACAAACAACTCTCCTGCGAACGATCAGCCGAGACCAGATCAGTCCTCTCCAACCAAACCAGATCCACTTTGTACAGATCAAAAGAAGCCAGAGGATCATTTTTGCCTAAACCATGAACAAATGCCAGATCAGTCTCAGGACCACCAAACCCAGAAGGGTCTTACAAACCAGAAGAGTGAAGAGGACCCCCCTCAACCCACAACGGATTTAACTGCTCTCAGTTCATCACTCCAGGAGCTGGAGCTCCATATATCTGAGTCTGAAGACCAGCAGAACCACCAACACCCTCCTCCTCCTCCTCCTCCTCCTCCTCCTCCTCCTCCTCCTCCTCCGCCTGTGGACCAACAGAACCACCTGTCTCCTCCTCAGGTTTCATCATCGATTGCCCATCCAACCGAAACACACACCCTGGCTCCACCGACTCCGCCCCTCACCATCGAGGCGTTCTGTGACCAGGTGCGGTCCTGCACTCCAGTTTCCTCTTCAGGTGAGCCCAAACTATGCGGTTACCTGCAGAAGCAAGGGGGGCCCCTGAGGGCCTGGAAGCAGCGCTGGTTCACCTACGAGGAGAAGAAGAACCAGCTGTTCTACTACCGCACGCCGCAGGATGTGATGCCGCTCGGCCGGGTGGAGCTCAGCGGCGCCACCTTCACCTACCCGCTGAAGGCCGAGATGGGCACCTTCCACATCAAGACACCTGAACGCACCTTCATACTCAAGGTAGGGTGACATGTAGACCAGGACTGTCTCATCCACTGTGCAGAGACAGGAGACTTCACTCACCTTTTACCTCCCCACAGGCTGTGACCCAGGAGCTGATGCTCTATTGGCTGCAGCAGCTGCAGGTGAAACGCTGGCAGCACAGACAGATGTCCACCTGTCCAGACCCAACAAACAACAACACTACAGGTGAGATACACACCAGCACAGTCAGCTGTGTCTCAAACAACACGTCTGATGACTAAACTGGTCTGATGGTTGGTCTAGTCAAGTCCATTTTATTTATATTGTGCACAGTCATCTGTCAGTTACTGCTGGTTTTAATCCTGTGATTGTCACTAAAAGCAGTTTGAGACTCATCCTCTTTTGTCACCTCCTCGTGGCCTCTACCTTTTTATTTTTTTATTTTTTTATTTTTTTTATTGCCGGGTTATTTCCAGGAAGTGAGTGAGTGAGTCCTGTGGTAATCCTCCTCACAGGGAGAGTTGGGAAATCCGTTCCTCAGGCGAGGGAGTGGCTCAGGATCATAAACCACAGACTGACTCACACTTCTCCAAAACACTGTCACACACACTGACGTCTGACAGGACTGAGAACGAGTCTGTGACTGACAGAGTATATTTACCTTCTGATTTAATTAGATTCTTTCATGTTTCCCCAGAGAACAGGTTTTTAGGATTATCACAGTCTTCTCCTTGGACCAACAGAGGGGAAACTTTCTCATCAGGACAAGTGTGAAACGCTGGCAACCTCTGAAAATAAACCTCTGTAACTCTAACACCAACTCTGAGTCATAGCTGACACATATTGATGTCATGCAGTGTGTCCTGAGGATATCATTCATCCAGAATAAACTTCCTCAAATTGCCTTAGATATCAGAGAAGAAAGAGGCTTGGCTCAGAGTCTGGTTCCTAAATAAACCTGTACTGTGTGTTGGTGTTAGCATGTTTCCATTTATCGGATTGACAAACACATTTCTGACCTTTGACCTCCATTTTCACACAAATATTGAAGGAAAAAGTAAAAACTCCACCTGTTCCTCCACCTGACTGACCTAAACTGGTGACAGAGGACAGGCCAGCTGCTGGTTTGTGACTCTGGAGGGTTTCAGAAACTGCTGCACTGCTCCTTTAATGTGTGTAACTATGTTTAATGAGCACAGGAAATAGGATGTGATGTGTTTTAGCTGCTCTTTGATGTCGCTCTGTGCAGCTAAGGATCATTTCCTGTTGTTAATTTTGGCTCCAGAGACCAGTAACTCCAGCACTGACAAATACCCAACAGCCAGGTCAGTCAAAGTCACTTCCATAATTAATTCTGGTAATGATTAATTATCTGTTATTATTACCAGCTGTGGCCACCGTGGCTGGTATTGTTTTGACCTTGTGAGTCTGTTTGTGGTCCTGGAGACAGCACAGTTCAGCACAGACTGAACACTAAAACCCTCATGAAGGATTTACTGCAGGACTGTTGGATTAGGGTGTATTAGTTTCAGGGTGTTTTAGTGTTCGTAGTGTGTGTACACATGCTGCATGGAATAAAATCTGTTTTTTTTTTTTGTGAGGGTGACGACAGGTTTCAGAATTCATCGACACAACACCGATAAGACAAAAAAGTCTGAATGAGTTTTGTGAATCTAACAAACAAAGACATGGACTGTGACAATCTTTATAATCTTCATGTTGTTCTTTTGGTCAGTAATCAGCTGTTTGTCAGCCTGAGTTTGGTGCTGCGGTCGAAGCAGCTCACCTGGTTCTCAGGTATTCTGCTCGTGTCCCGACTTGTTCAGAATCTTCAGGTCTCAGCTCGGTGTGTTACAGCAGACTGAAGAGGCGTTTAAAGAGGAAACAACCCTGAATTACTGTTAAAACAAAAGTTTGTTAAGATCATAGAGCAGCTTGAATCTAAAGGGTTCATCCTCTGAGGAGCAGGAGGGAGATCTGGAACTTTTATTGATAGTATAATTTTTCTTGTATAAAATCTTGTTTGAAATATGATAGAAACTAATCTAATTTTCAAAATAAAATAAAAATAACTGATTAAAAGAACATCATAACAATGTAGTAATACAAGTAATATTTGATTATTTAAATATTAATACATAAAATAGTATAAATAATAATAGAAGTAGAGAAATCCCATCAGATCTCTGAAATCAGCTGATTGTCTTTATGATGTGTGTTGATTTTGTTTCCTGTTTCTGCAGTCGACTTCCTGCCGGTGCTGAAGAGCCCTCTGGGTCTGGTAGGGGAGGAGGCGGCCAACGTCCCGTCACAGCGAACGCCGCTCGCCAACATGTCGATCAAACATCCGCTCATCGAGCTGCAGTGAGTGACCTCAGCGTGTTGGTTTATGGCTGCTGATCTTTAGATATCAGAGCTGTGTTAGGTACAGAGCCTGGTGATGACAGGAACAAAGTACGACTACGTTTCCCATGAGCCTCGGTTCTTCTTCGTGTCATCGGTGATTTAAAAAGCATTTATTTTTACTTTCTGTGTGCACAGAAACTCAGTCCATAGTCTTCGTAAGAGGTCGTCTCAGGAGTGGAGTCAGAGTGTGTTTCATGTAGAAGCTCCACCGTGGACTCCCCCGACCCCTGCAGACACCAACACCTCCAGTACGTACTGTACTACGACATTAACTGCAGTACTACCACTGACTACAGCAATACAATACTGACTGATACTTATACTGATACTAGTCCTAACTGACATGTTTTAGAGCATAAAGACATTTCATACATTCATCTGATCTCATAGTTTAACTCCTCCTGTCCCATGTCGGTCCCTCCAGCCCCCAGGACTCCTGTTGAGCCTCCGACGCCACCCACTCCCCTCCCATTGGCTGATCCAGCAGGTCAGGTGTCGCCGGCGGAGGGCAGGGAGTCCCCGTCCCTGTTTGAGGGTCGGAACAGGAAGACGAAGAGTCGCAGCTCGTCCACCATGCCGGTCCTCCGCAGAGACACTCTGTCCTCGTCCTTAGACCGGACGTCCCGCCTCCAGCAGGAGAAACAGATGCTGATGGAGGAGGTCAAAGCTCAGAAGGTGATCAGATAATCAGCAGTTTATTGATCAGGATAAAACACAGATCCTTGTTTTGTAGTTTAGTTTAACTCACCAGATGTTTTAGTTTAACATTACCAGATGTGGATTAATCCGCTGAAGAAAATAGTCCCCAACAAATGCAGTAATAATAATACTGTGTCCTGTGCAGGAGCTGGTGTGGATCCTCCACAAAGCCCTGGAGGCAGCTCAGCTGGAGAAGCGAACCTGTGCAGAGTTTTTGGCAGAGAAGGGCGAGCAGGAGCGTCTGGAGCTGCTGCGACACCGCGAGCGGCAGGCGGCCGACCTGCGAGGCCGGCTGGAGGAGGCGAAGGCGGAGGCGGAGGTAATGAGGAGGAGTCTCGCTCAGAAAGACGCGCAGCTGGCCGAGCTGCAGGAGAACATCAGGATTCTGACGGAGAAGAACAACGCCAAGAAGGAGGTGAGGTCACACCTGAGGAGGAGCGACAGGTGAAACACAAACACCTGATGATCCGTGGAAACACTTCCATTGTCCCTCTGATGATGAGTAGTTCCTGTATGGCTGAAGCGACTCCTCTTGTTTGCTGTCAGGTGATCATAAAGCTGTCTGATCAGGTGACCGCCTGTCTGTCCGACCCACGGTACTCCGGCTCGCCCTCTGGTGGCGGTTTGGACTCTCAGACCTTCAAACAGTTTCAGCAGGATATCGAGAACCTGAAGGTGAAGTGACGCCTGAGTGTGATGGGACTGTGATCCAGTATCAGGTGATCTGGATCAGCTGTTAAACCTGTCTGGTCTGTGGTTCTGTGTCTTCTCCTTCAGGACGACATCGAGGCGTATAAAACCCAGAACAAGTTCCTCAACTCGGAGATCTACCAGCTGACCAAACTGTGGAGGAACAGCTCGGAGCAGGAGAAGAGTCTGATGGTGAAGGTGGGTCCAACTGGGAACACAGGGACCTGGTTCCATCACTTTGAGGGGAGTTTGTTGCTTTAACTCTTTTTTCCTGCTCTCTGATTGGTTGCAGTGTGCCTACCTGGAGGCCAGTAACTGTCAGGTGGAGAGCCGTTACCTGGGCGTCCTGCGGAAGCTGCAGGAGACCAAATCTCTGGATCCGGTCCAGCGCGGGGCCGTCCAGAAGATGATCGAGGATGCTCTGAAAGGAGAGCTGAAGAGCGTCATCAAGCTCAACACGGCCAGGTAGAAACACCTGAACAGCAGGGTGGACAGAATAACAGGAACACCTCACTGTCAGCCATGTTCGATGAAACACCTCTATTCGTGAATATGTGGGAAACTCTGCTGGTTTGTGTCCTCAGGGATCATGATGAGTACGGCTTTAAGATCATTCCGGATTACGAGGTGGAGGACATGAAGCTACTGGCAAAGATCCAGGCGTTGGAGATCCGCTCACACAACCTGCTGCACCAGGTCTGACCTCTCACCTGGACTCATGTTCCCCTCACTTTCATTTTTTCAGTCTGTCTCAGTCTGTGTGTTTTTCCCTGCAGGAGGGTGTAGAGCGCCCCCTGTTGAGTCGCTGGGCTCAGTACCTCGCCGGCAGGTCGGACAATGACCTCTGCCCCTCGCCGGAGCTCAAAAATCTGCTGCGTAGTGGCGTCCCTCAGGAGTACCGGCAGAGAGTGTGGCGCTGGATGGTCCGAGCCAGAACCAGGACGATCAGAGACCGCCACCCACAGCACTACCAGCAGGTCCAACTATCCTGAGAACTCCTCAGCAGAGTCATCCGTCACATCTGGATGTAGGTTTCTTTAACATCTCCATGTTCCTGTCGTGTTTCCAGCTGTGCGAGAAGAGTCAGACGTCTCCACACCCGGCCTCCAGACAGATCCAGCTCGACCTACACCGCACCCTGACAACCAATCAGCACTTCTCCTCACCCTCCAGCCCCGCCCTCCAGCAGCTCAGACGTGTCCTATTGGCTTTCTCCTGGCAGAACCACGCCATTGGCTACTGCCAGGGCCTCAACAGGTACACACACATGCTGTATATGTACATGCTTGTACTTCACATATGGGATTCAAAACTGGACTGGAGGAAGTCTGGAGGAGATGGACTCTGTTTCTTTGTCATTAAAGTGATGCAGAATCTCTGTCATGTGATCATGTGACATGTTGTGTCTGTCAGGTTGGCGGCCATCGCTCTGCTGGTCCTCCAGAGTGAAGAAGACGCCTTCTGGTGTTTGGTGGCTGTGGTGGAAACCATCATGCCTCAGGACTACTACACCAAGAACCTGGTGGCCTCTCAGGTCAGGACACACACTCACCTGTTCACCTGCTCTCTGTTTACAGTGCACAGTTATAAGTAACAGCACCAGAGGGCAGGTAGACAAAAACTCTGTATGAATTTACAGCGTCCTGTCATCTCCAGAAAAACAGAAAATTCACTAATTCAGAAACAAACAAATTTATGTGTAATATGAGTGTGAAGCTCATATTTTCCATCTTTTCCTGCTGACACAAATGCAGCATCAGAATCAGTGAGTGGTGTCTGTGTGTTCAGGCGGACCAGCGGGTCCTGAAGGACTTCCTGGCAGAGAAGCTTCCCCGGCTGGCAGCTCACTTTGAGGAGCACAGCATCGACGTGTCTCTGATCACCTTCAACTGGTTCCTGGTGGTTTTTGTGGAGAGTCTGCCCAGTGACATCCTGCTGCCGCTGTGGGACGCCTTCCTGTACGAGGGCACCAAGGTACCCAACACCCAAACACACCACGACAGCAGTACAGATTAAAGTTAGAGAAATGTGTTTCTCAGGTGTGATCTGTGTGGTTTGTGCTGCAGGTGATCTTCAGGTACGCTCTGGCTCTCTTCAAATACAAAGAGGACGACATACTGAAGATCCACGACAGCGTGGAGATCTACCAGTACCTGCGCTTCTTCACCAAGACCATCTCTGACGGCAGGTAAGGACTCACCTGGTCATGATAAAATTAGTTTTGGAAGATTAAATTTGATCTCTGATCTAGTTTGAAAAGATGAAGCAAATACATGATAAATATCTAATAAAAGTTTCTTAAATTGGCATTCTTGGTTCGTACAGGAAGCTGACCGGCATCGCCTTCAACGACATGAACCCGTTCCCCGGCCGCCTGCTGAGGAACCGGCGAACGCTTCACCTGGAGCGCCTGCAGGGGGAGCTACGAGAGCTGGAGGAGCAGCAGAAGGAGTTTGTAGCAGAGAGCGTCGAACGTAAAGACAAAGAGATCGACACCATGGTCAGCGAGGACGACGACGACCTCTGACGAGTTTCAGTGCCAAGTACTTCAAGGACATTTTAAGGCAAATATTTTGTGCTTTTATTACAATTCATGACTTTACTTGAACACAGATCTAAGTACTTCCTCTAGTACTACTGGCCTCTAACCTGGATGGTGTTTTTAGTATGTTACAGCATAACTCCCACACTACATTTAAACTAAGACTGAACTCACACACAGCTGCTGCAACAAGCAAATTAAAAACTCTGCATAAAAACACACACACAAGTCTGAGACACTGAGCTGTGTCAGTGTGAATGACTGAAACTGTCAGCTAAACAGATTTACACTCGTCGGTATAAATCTGTATGAATGTGCTTTAAACCTCACGTTGCACAGTTTTATTTTTGATTCATGATCCGCTTATATGAGATGTTTGTCAACCTTTTAAGGGTTAAAGTTTTATTTGACCTGCTAGATTAAAATAGTTTTGCTAGCATATTGTGTTAAACAGGAAGCAGAACTGTTAGCTCACAGTTGTTAGTCTCAGTCTTTCTGTACGGTCGTAAACACAGATGTCATGTTTTCCCCTAAATTCACAGAATTTATGGCTCTTTATTTTATACTAAAACTTGTGTCTAAAATTTATTGATTTGTGTTCTGTGTCAAACAGTGTTAAATTAACCAATGTGTTCAAATGTGTCTGTCTGCTATTCCTGTGGTTTTGTACATAAATGTTATCTAATTTAAAGTCTTTGTCTTTAAATTGATTTTATATCATTTTCAAATTGTCTGCCATATGCACTTATGAATTTAGCTTGCTAGCTAGCCAAAATATGTAGCTCTTTTAGCTCGATGCTAAAGTGCTATATACAACAATGACAGAAAATTTCAGTTTAACTTTAACTGTAACACCAACACTAATGCAAACAATAATGGGAAGCAAATAATTTTGTCTCTAACATGTAGAAAACGTGGAAAAGAAACAGCTCTAACAAATTCTAATCCAAGTAGCAGGAATCAGTTAGCACTAGCTACCAATGCATTTTGCAGAGCAGTCAAAGTCAAAGTCGTTATTTCTGATTTTGATGTAGAACTATATTATAATTTTTTTTTTTTTTGGCCTGTTGACAACATATTCAGAAATTAAATGTATTAAAATAGAATTAATAAAATATACAAAGTAGTAGCTTCAGTTAGTTGCATTAGTTGCTTACATATTTTTTTTACAACAATTTTTCTCCTTGTTCCGTCAGTGACAAGCTGTTCAGAAAGCAGAAAGCAACAAGCAGAGATGTAAATTTTCAATTTTATTATTTTTCTTAAAAAACAAATATACAAGAAATGATAAATATAAAAAAATGAACCCAGAGGAAAAGAAAAAGTTCTTCAATGTTACAAACAACTTCTTACTGCAGAGAAAACCTAAACACTAGTGTTACACCTGACAGTTAGTTAGTCGTGTCGGCCTAAAATCTTAACTTGTTCTTTTTGCTATGTAGCCGTCCCTCGTGTGAAGACAAATTTAAGAGTCACATCTGAGAGAAACTGAGGCGCCTATCAGGTAACTCAAGAGTTTTTAGTACCGTGAATCTAACAGCAGATTATTCACACCGTACGAAGATGACGTGCTGTGATACAGAGCAGAAAAAACATGGACATGCAACTGGTTCTGGATCAGCTTTTCTACAACGTCGGCCCTTCATCTGCTCCAATCAGGGCTGAAGGAAGCTGGACAACAGTCCTCAGGTTGAAGGTTGCTTATTTAAAATGCAGTAACCACGACGACCAAAAAGTAAAATGAGAAAAATGGCGGGTAAATGCAGAATTAAGAACGCTCCAATCGATCAATCGATTTGTTTGGATTTGTCAAAATGTCTTAAATCACTCACGGGGTGATCGTCTTTTCAGAGGATTAATTTTGAATGAATGAAACTAAATTTCATGAAATTTTGTCGAAATGGATTCCAATGCAAACCACACCGCGTAATGCTAAGCTAATGTTAGCTAATATAAAGGTGGTTCTAACATTTCCACGAGGGGAGTGCATCTTACAACTTTAATGTCAGATAATGATGTTGAATTTCTTTGAATACGTTTGAACACACAAATTCAAAGTCTAGACAGGCGTCAGACTTTGGCCATATTCACTGATCGGAGCGTCCCTAACCCACAGCTCACCTGTCGACCCTACACCTGGGATTTGGTGACTGAAGCAGATTAAAACGTTTCATTCCAACAGTCCAGATATTTATTGTTTAGGACACATCATCACCATGTACCTGAAACTCATCAGAGCTGGATCTTTAAAACCAGATCACCCTGGAGTTTTGTTGGTTCCTATTTCTTACACAGTATAAACAATATTTTCTCCTCATCTGTGTTTCATAAAAATCATGTGAAATGTGATGATTGTAGGGCTCTTCGAAACTGGGACCATATTTCCTTTGTTTCGTGTCAGTGTCTGGGGGTTTTTCCCTCCAGTCTTTCTCCTCCTCCACTCTCAGGTGCTAACAAGCCAGATTGGTTTCCACCTGTTGCAGTGAGGTCGTACCTGCTCATTGGTTTCCTGGCTCTGAGCTGACCTATCAGCAATCAGGGCCCTCAATAAAAGGAGCACACCTGAAGCAGTTGCTCCTTCACTCTCATTCACCCTGCTGTTTGCTGCAAGAGCTGTTGTTGTACTGCCTAGAGAAAACTAATGATGCTATAAAACAACTTCATTTACATGTTGGAGAGCAGAAAAAAAAGTCATTTTGGACGGCAGTCGTGTTGAGGTTCAAACTGCCTGCTCTGTAAAATGTTTTGGCAACACTTTATTTTGTGATTCTGTAATGAATTCCAGTTTATTTCCAAATAATGTCATAAGAAGTTTCCTGGAAAGAACTATAGGATTTTGCTTTAATTATAACAAAAACAGAGTGATCAGTTGGTCCACTTTTTTCTAAATGCTAAGCTAAGAGGACAGCAGGATGAGCTCAACATGCAAAATCAGACATGTGTCCACAAACAAACAATGCAGCAGAAATGAAGAATAGTAATAGAAATTATTAGGAAAAAACTGAGCTATATAATAAAACTTAACCATCTGTTTAATGGAGGAGATGGAGAAATGAAATATATTGTGTTTAACAGTCAAAACCTGAACAGGAGAGGTTGTAGCAGCTGTTAGTAAAGTTCGTTCTGACGTCAGTGTTTACTGAGTGGAGTAAATTTATCTCTAAACTAAAACCAGTTGCACCACACAATCTAGTTCTTATGTAAAGATTAGCTCATATTTACACCCACTAACTGCAGGTGCTAACTAGAAACTAAGCTATGAAAAATACAAAGTCTGACTGAATAACGAGTTGCAGTTAATGTTTAGATAATTTTGCCTCTGTCAAAGTTGCAGTTTTTTAATACTAAAAACTTGACTAAGGTCAAACACAGTGAGGGGTTTATGAACAGCTGCTACAACACAGTCCTGGAGTCTAACAAACATGATTTTATGGTTTAGAAACCTTACAAAGATCAGTTGATCAACTGATCAATTGAACTGACAAACATTTTGTTTTGATATTTGATTGGTCTCTTTTTCTTATCTATTAATACTTTGCAAGAAGCCATGAATTATTAGGTAATATAATAACCATGAATAATTAGTACACTTCCAGTTAATTCCATTTAATTGTTGTAACACAGAGTCTTTAACTGGAGAACAGCAGATAATAATTTAGCCCTCTCTGTTTTCTGTCACAGTAAACTGAAGCTGAGTTTCAGACAAAATATGAAGGCGTCGCCTCAGACTCTGAGAATGATAATTGTTGTTTCCAGCCCTTTTATTTTTTTTTCTCTTTAATCTGATGTTGGAATGAAACTTTTCATTTCCTTCCTTAAATCTGCCCGGCGTCAGGGGTCACATGATTCAAACAAAATGTTTATAAATGAGTTTGAGAAGCTGATTTCATGATTTTCTACTGATTGAAGTTTTTTTTTTTCTTTTTTCGTTTCAGGATGTTTGAATATGAATAAGTGTGTGTGTGTTTAATATCTGAGCTACAAACACTTCATCTAAAATACTTTACAGCTACTTTTAAACTGACGTCAGTGTTGAATGAACTCCATCTTTAGTGCAATTAGTTAACATGCTCGGAGCATCGAGTCCTGTGACCACTGACTCACTGTATCAACAGGTTTATAACATACATGCTCTTTATATTTCAAAGCTAAATCTCATTGTGAGGTCCAGAGTTTCTGCACACGAGTAAACTACATGAAGAGATGTTCTCCACCATAATGTGATTTACGTGAATTTCTGTGGGTTTGATCTTAAAACAGCTCTCAGATCAGCTGTTGGGTCGGATGTTTAGGTTTAGTAGAGGGAAGCTGTTTGATTTTTTTGTCTTCGTGCTGCTGAAACTCTTGGACCAGTTTTATCTTTTGAAGTGAAAGGTGTTTGGATGACAAGAGGTGGGCGATGATGGGAACAGTCGCAGCCTGTGACTGCTGCGGGGCTGAGCCAATCAGGAGAGAAAAATAAAGTTTAAACTGCGCACAGAGCAATGTTCAGAACCACAGCAACAAAACTTTCTTCAGATCCAAACAGGAACAAATCAGCGGGTTGATGTTTAAATGTTAATAAAAAAACAAACTGACTCCATCACAGCTCAATAAACCATCAGACTGAGGCCGAATCCAAACGTCCAGACCTCTGGACTGGAGTCCCTGATTTTCTGACCCTCTCAGACGAGCTTCTGTTCAAATGCTGGATTTTTAGTTGTCAGTGTAGCTGAGGCTGGAACGATCACAGGTCAGAATATTCACAGGCTGAATAATTTGGATTATTCTGTCGTAATCAGCGGCTCAAGCTAAAGTTAGCACAACAACCTGTTTAAAAAAACTGGATAGTTCAAGGAGTCTTTGAGGATTGTGGAAACGATTTTTATAAAATCGATTGTGAAACTCTGAGGAGGATTTCGACCAGGTGTTTTTCCCTCTGTACCCACTTCCTGACTGGAGTTGGTTTCAGCCAATCAGCTCGTTTGGTCCTTGTTAAGATTTGGGTGCACACATAGTTTCCTCTGTGAATGTACGTTCATTCCCAATAACTTAAAGCAGTTTGGTCAGGTCTGTGTCTGGGTTGAGTCTGGAGGGGGAACATTTGGATTCAGCCTGACACATCAGCTCAACCTGCAGGGCAACAAGGCAACATGTTGGGCAACCAGGATGGGCAACAGATCACGAGTTGCCTCAACAGCCCCGTTGCCTTCATCACGTCAGTCCACTTAACCAAACACGACAGAACTGCTCAAAGATCCACTTACTGGGTTTTCTGTGAGCTTTCAGCTGCATCTCAGGGTCCTGTGAGGCCCAACCCGTTGCCTTGTTGGACAACAAGAGAAGTTGAACGTTAAACCTCAGACAGTCGAGTCGTTGACGTGTTCGACATCAAAACGTAAACCTGGAACATGTTGAACAAACAGAAGCAGGAAGACTTGTTGTTGTAGATGTGGTCACATGGTGCAGTTTGTTTTATTGCTGACTGTCTGAACTCAGCCGTCACCTCCACAGGAAGCTCCGCCCACATACGACCCACCTTCTTCTTCTCTGGATTCTCAATGCAAACAGCTCTGACGCTGTGTTGTGGAGGTTTTCAACCGTGAAGAGGAGCTCGAGCTCCAGGACAGGAAGCTTTGATCCAGGTGACGAAATCAATCTGTCAGTCGTCGTCATCGTTGACGCCATTCACAATGAAACATGATGACCCCACCACCACCACCACCCCAAAACATGTCCTCCATCATGACTGTGCTGCCCCCATGTGGGATGAGAGGTCAATGACCTCCGATGGAAGTCTGCCACAGGCGTCACACTGCGAGCAACATGGCGGCTCAGCGTCTGATTTCAGTCAGATTTTTGTTTCAGTGGCGACTGATCTGATTTTTGAATTAGTTTTGTACAAGTACTCAAGTACTGTGCAGTTTTCAGGTACTTGAATATCATTTTCTGCTACTTCTACTTCACTACATTTCAGGGGAAATACTGTACTTTTTACTGCACTACATTTATCTGACTGCTACTAGAGTGAACACATAAATTCATCAATAATTATAATCCAGTAATATAACATACATCATTCTCAAATGGGCCATTCTGCATAAGGAGTACTTTTACTTTTAGTACTTTAAATATATTCCGATGCTAGTACTTTTACTTCAGCAGGACTTTTACTTGTAATAGAGTATTTTTACATTGTGGTTTTACTACTTTTATGTCAGCAAAGGATCTGAGTATTTCTTTCTTTTATCTAAACTTCCATCTGAAGATATTGATTCCATTTTATTGATTAAAAGATTTATTTGTTGCTAAACTTTGAATTCAAATCACGCTGGAAGTGTTTCCCAATCCCTGGTCTGTGGACCAGTAACAGACCGCTGAATGAGTTAAACTGTGTCCAGTTGTAATGGATATTTAGTTGTAAATCATTAATCAATCAGATGTATTGATCGATGTGCTCGCAGTGCATCCTGTCCGATAAAAACCTCATCTTCAGCTGCATCAGAATCTGTCTGACCTTTGACCTCCGTCCTCTGATCGCATCCAAGAATCAGGCGGAGCTTTATGGCTGCAAACTCCGCCCCTCTGATGACATCACAGCGACTCCAGATCCAACATGGAGTCCAGGTGGAGAGTGTGTCAGTGAGTCCGCAGGTCGTCTCCAGAACAAAAAACGTTCAGGGGAAAAAAAAAAAAGAAAGTTGCTTCGCTGAAAAACTGTTAGGAACTGAAGTGTGAGCGATGAGTTCAGAGTGAGACCAGATGCTTTAGTTTTATAAAAAACGACATCACTACGAAAAAATGCATCAGCCGGTTTAAAATCTGCAGCGCTTCAATATAAAGTGCATCATTACATTGTTACGTTTTTACAGTTTCTTATTAAAATATCGTTTTCCCTGGAGTGAAACCATAGTAAACATGTTACACGTTGGTAAAAATAAACATTTGGAATGTCTCTCTCTTTTTTTTTTTTTTTTTGTTTTTGTTTTTGTTTTGTTTTTTGTTTTTTAAGAAGTCCCATTGGCTGATTTTGGTCAAGCTGAACTCGTCCCCGGAGCCTGAAACAGAAAACAAGTCCACTCGGTTAAAAGTTTCGCAGACGATCAAACACAAAGGATGGACGATGACAGGTGGGTCTGTGGTTAATGGAGGTGAGAGCAGAGAATCATGGGTAGTCAGGTAGGGGGCTGAACATTCGGACCAGCCGGCAGGACTAAAGCAGGATTTTAGCAACACTGAGGCCACGAGTCCACAAAACAGAGACACTGAACGAAAAGGCTGAAGTCAAACCTGATTCTGCAGCGGATCAGGATTTAGACCAGACAACAAAAAGAAAGTCTCAACAGTTTTCTTTTCATATTTGTCACTTTTATTCTTCAGTTAACTTGACCTAAATTTCACTTCCCCACTTCACTGGTTCCAGATCTGGGGCCACAAGATAAATCTCAGAAAGAAAAAAAACATATTGCCCTGAAACAACATGTTTGTTTTTTTCAGATGCTGCTCTAATGTTCAATTTATCTCATAAAATACTGGATGAATTTACCATGTAAAACAAAACACCTTTTTAACACCAGTGACCAGGGTTACAGGTGGACATACAGTACATTTGATTTAAGGGGTAAAAGAAGTCGGAAACCACTGGCCAACATGGAGGCCTAAAGGCAGCTCCTACACTTTCTCCTCACTACCCAGGAAATAATAACTTACTTTAGGAGCCTGAAAAGAAGCCTGATTTAAAGAGTCTGTGTCAGTGAAAGGTTTTTAATTTCAGACTGAGAACTCTCCAGGACATGACCTCAGGTCTGGAAATGATTTAAAACATCATTGTGGAGGAGCTGGGACCCAGCAGACAGTTTCTCTAAACAACAACTTTAATCAAACTTTTCTCACCTTGTCAGCACAAGAAAAATAACTTTGACCTCTCAGAGGCTGATTAATACTGTCCTCCTTTAATATTACTCATAGATTCATAGGGCAGTAACTGCTCGGCGCCCTCTCCTGGACCTTAATGTGAACTACGTCAAACCCTGAGACTGTAGACTGCACATGTTGAATTCAACACTAAGTCATTACTGTTGTATCTGCTGAGTCCGTCTTCTCCTTAAAGCACCACGGTGAGAAAATAAGGCCAAACTCAAAAACAAACAGCTGCAAAGTAAAAACACAATGAAAAAGTATAAATATAAAAAAGTAAAAAAAATAAATTACAAACACAAAGACAACGAAGGGTTTGATCTCAGGTGCTGAGGAGTAATGATGATGATGATGATGATGATAAGGTTAGCATGCTCAGGACAGTGTCTGCTAGCATGCATGAGTTAGCATGAGTTTGTTAGCACATGTTCGTTAGCACGTGGCGGTGACGGCGGCTGATTTGGCGGTGTTGGTGGAGGGGGCGGGGCTTGGTGTGTGCAGCAGGCTGACAAACAGGAAGAGGGTGGAGGTGGGCAGGTAGACGCAGAGGAAGAGGACGACGTCCTCGCTGAGACAGAGGACGAAGTCGCTCTGCTCCGTCAGCACCCAGTCCACCAGCACCCCCACCAGCAGGTAGTACACCTGGAACTCCTGAAGCTCCTCCCACTCCCCACCGCACGCCTCGGGCCCCGCCCCCACCTCCTCTGACGAGCTCTTCTGCCTGGCCACGCCCCCTCCTCCGCCGCTGTCACTCACCATGGGCTTCATCTCCGCCCCCTCTGACGCTACCTCCTTCACCCGGCTCCTCCCACGCTCCACCGCGCGCTCCAACCGCCTACTGCTCTCCACGAACTCCTGCAGGAAGGACAGGACAGACAGGAGGAGTCAGACAGACAGGACACAGACAGACAGACAGGAGGAGTCAGACAGACAGGACACACAACCCCACCGCCTGCTGCCGTCTCACCATCAGAGCTTTGTCCATGAAGAACTCCTTCCCCGGGGTGCCGTCGTTGTACTTGGTGTCGATGGCGAAGCAGAGGAAGAGGACGTCCACCACGATCTCAAAGATGGACAGGAAGCAGTGAGCCACCAGGAAGGAGAAGAGACACACGATGATGAGCGGCAGCAGCCACTCTGCGTAATCCCGCTGGTAGTTCAGGAGGAGGACGCCGGCGAACGCCGTCGACGTCACGATCAGGATCTGAGGACAGATTTAAACATCATCAGTGATGAACTCTACTCTTCTGGGACCAGAACCAGCTCAGACCGGGTGGGAAACACCAGTTAAATCCACCTCACCTTCCCCAGGAAGAGCACAAAGTCTCCGACGGCGTTGATTGTGGCGACGCGCAGAGCGTTTTCCACCAGGATCACAAAGGCGTCGCGCGCAGACGTGCAGAAACTGGTGCTGTTGATGGCTGTGGCTGCATATGCATTCTGGGAAATGAAATGAAAACCCCGGTGAGACAGGTGTGAACGTGATGTTTAAAAACAGGAGGCGAGGAGTGGGTTGTTTGTGTTACCTGATTGAGATAGTTGAGGCACTTCTCCAAACACCACAGACAGCAGATACAAGTTTTCAGCAGACAGCGAGCACACGCGTTCTCCTGGAACAGATCAGGTGAAACATTAAACCAGCTGCTGCTCTGGGATCAGTCTGAGACCAAACCTGCCTTCCTGTGTTTCCTCTTACGGTTTAAATAAAGTTTGTTTGTACCTTTCCTTTGAGCTGGTTGTGGATGTACATGAGGATGAGTCTGGGGATCTTGACCAGTGTGATGATGAAGGATCCTTTAGCGACCGTGCCCAGGTGATACCGGACCAGCCTCAGGACCGAGGACAGGATCGGGGTCACCGGGAGTCGGTTCTTGTCCCTGAAATTTAAAATCCTCTTTAATCTGGTTTATTCCACAGAGATCCTGAGCGAGTTACAGGTGTGTTACAGACGTGGAGAACTCACCTGGTGAAGTAATATGTGACCACAGCACCGGCAACAGTCATCTGCTGACAGGCCAGGATGAACTCACTGATCCAGACCAGACCCACAGCGTGGTACCAGGTCAGGTACTGAAGAGGACCTGTCAGTCTGAACTCTGTTAACCCTGTCTCCTCATTCTGAACCGGGTTTCCTGTTGGGACCACACAGACCAGGACCCAGAGGGGACAGAGCAGGACATGAAATTAAAGCAGAGAACAAATAAATAACAAAGATTAAGTGTTGGTGATCGGTGTAAATGTAAAACTGCGGGTGCATGTAAATACGAGCAGTTCAGTCTGCTCACCAGCAGGGGGCAGACTGTTTCACCTGCACAGTTTGAATAATGTCTTTGTCTAAACAGCGTCAGGGTTTTCTGCCCCTCTGATCTCTGCTGCTTTACCTCGTCAGCTCTAAAAATGCTTAAAAAATTAGAGAACCAGTGCATTTTCTGCAGAAATGACCCATGAAATGTTGCAATATCTGTGACACCTGAGGGTTCAGACTGACCGGTGGTTCCCAGGAAGAGCAGGACCAGGATCCAGTAGATCCAGAAGAGCAGGAGGGCGAGGAAGGTGACGAAGGGCTGCAGGGTGAGGAGGGGGAGGTGGATGAAGACTTTCCCCGCTACGTGGAACAGAGCGATGGTCAGAGCCACTCGTTTCCTCATGAACAGCATCAGCAGCAGCAGGATGATCTGAAACAGGAAGCAGACCAAACATTCACTTTCCTTCTTTCCTTCCTTTAAGTTTCTAACAGCAGCAGATTTACGTACGGTGAAGACAGTGGCGGCGACGGCGTAGACGAGCAGCGCCTGTCCGCTGTCTCTGGTGATCTCCACCTCCTCTTTCGTCTCCTTCGCTGCTTTGGAGGAGGTGTCGTTTCCGTACAGCCGGTGGTCGATGTAGAGCCACCAGAGGACGCTGGTCCCCGCTGAAACAACAAACACGGCACAGTCACACTCACAGAGACTGAGCTGAGATTTCAGTTTTAGAAGGAGCACAACAGGACGTGATCTTACCGAGGGATCCGAGGACGACCAGCGAGGTGAGGATCCAGACGAGGATGGCGGAGATGTACCGAATGATCACCATGAGGATCATAGAGAGGACTGAGAGACAGACAGAGGTCAGAGGTCAGAAAAATCCTGGAGGCAAAACCACTTAAAATGAAGACGATCTAATGTCAGTGAGATCCTCACCCAGAGCGAGCACACACAGTCCGATGATGATCTCTTTACTGGCGGCGACGCCGGCGATCAGTCGGTGCAGGACGCTGTTATCGCCCACAAACGTCACCACAGCCTCCGCAAACTTCGCATAACAGGAAATATCCACCGGAGTGCAGCGGTTAAACACCGGCAACGGCTTACTGAGGAGAGAGGTCAGAGGTCAGACATGAAGAGGAAAGCAATCCACAGGTGTGTGAGGTAAACAGCTGGACGTACCTGGGTGGAACAGGGAGTTTGGGACACTTTGTGAACCTCTCAGGTAGACCGGGGTATTTATGACCCGCTAACTCGTAGGAGCACAGCTCAGAGCCTGAAACACAGACAGACAGACACGTTAGGCTCCACCCACACAGCTGGTGATCATTTCTCTTGAACACCTGCACACAGGTGAGCTGCTTCTGTATCCTGAACCAATCACAAAGCTCTTACACAGAAACGTCACCACATCCAGAATGAATCTCCTGAAATCCACTTGGAAATCAGAGAAGAAGAAGCTGCAGAACTTCATTCAGAATCACTGTGTTTTTAAGTTTACTTCAGTATCACAGTGATCCTGTGATAGCTGTTGGTACATTCACAGGTTCACTGTGAACAGGAGCTGATCACAGCTGATTCGGCTTCTTTTAATAGAGACACTTTGACTAAACAGAAACAAATACAGAATAAAAACACACAGGATGTAGCTCCGCTAACTGTCGACGTTGTATCAGCAGGAGCTAAATATCAGGCTGAATAACCTCAGTCTGCTCCTTCAGGTGGTTCCTGTGTGAATCTGTAACAGTGGCTCCTTTCATAAACAACATGGCTGCCAGAGGAGCAGTGAGGTCACCTGATCAAACGTCTCTGTCACGTTTCAACACTGAACCGAGTCAGAGCTGATGGAGGACAAACGGAGCAGAGTGGCACCAACCATACGACAGAGCCGCAGCAGCTTAATGCTGCCTTTGTTACTGTACTGTGTGTGTGTTACTGTACGGTGTGTGTGTTACTGTGTGTGGACAGGACTGTACACTGATGGTGTGTCTGCAGACATTAAATCATCATTGTGAGTGTCGGGCCAACTGCTGACATCACTGCTTCCTTTATAACCAACCAGCCACACACACACACACACACACACACACACACACACACACACACACACACACACACACAGGTTTGCACAGATATCAGCCAGGACCTCAGACGTGACGTTTTGCTCAGTGGGAGCCAGAGAGGAAGATGAGTGAACAGGAAGTAAAATATTTTTTAATGTACTACAAAGATACTGTGCTGTGTATACTGTAAATACTTCAAATTAATCTGGAACTCACAAACTTCAGGCACCAACACCTGTAAAACATGCTCTCCCTGTCCATTTCTGTCCCAGCGTCACCTGTTCAGGTGTGCTACAGGTCATGTGACAGAGCGATGACCTCACCGTTGACCATGGCGAACCTCTTCAGGTCCTGGTAGGTCTTCAGCTCCTCCGTGGGACACAGAGACACACACAGAGCCATGGACTTGATTTTCCTCTGAACGATGTCGATGTTGCAGGGATCCAGGAAGAAGACAAACCTGCGGCGGACAGAAAGCACAGGGAGAGTCACTAAAGGTCACTAATTACTTTGTTTATAAAATATAGTGAAAAATGTGAAAATGAAGAGAAGCAGCAGCTGAAGTCAGAGAATATCTGGAAGTTTTTAATCCAAAGAATTGACAGGTTATCAAAGTAAAAGTCTCTGAGTGTGTGTGAACCACAGCAGCTTCAGTAGTGACAGATTTAACAGGTAAAAAGTGTAATCACAAACAGCTCAGGGTGAAGAAGCCTCAGCTCTGAGTTGTGATTCACAGTCAGAGATGTGGAGACTAAATCCACTTCGACTTCAACAGACTGTCGACTGACCTGCTGCAAATGCACCAAAATAAAATCAACATCAACACTGATACGACCCATTCAGCTGATTTTACAGCATCTGGTAACAAACTGCTACAACAACAGAGGGTGCAGGGCGAACACCTGGTCAGAATAACACCTGTTTTCACTGCCTCTGGGGCCCTGTGCCCCTGTAGGCCCTGATCCATAATCCACCAGTGATGTCTGAGTTCACAGTAACAGCTGCTGCAGACGAAGCCGCGCTCGCGTCGTCAATCGAAGGACTGAAACGCGCTCTCCTCCTGCAGCGAACCTGGTTTTTCTTGTTTCAGAGTAAAAATCTGAACAGAATGTGAGAATGTTCAGCGTGGGAGAGAAACAAAGAGTCTGCAGTAAAATCCTCGCCCACAGCCCCGAGAATCTGTGATCACAGCTGATCACACCGGTCCTGTGATCACACCCCCTCACAGCATGTTAATGAGATCACCTGAGACTCACACGCTCGCTTTAATTCCTTTAATTTATTCGTCGTCAGAGCTGCACCTGCGTGTCTGTAGGGTGTGGAGGAAGCTTGGAAGAGGAGGGTTCAAACCTGCAACCTTCAAACCGCCGAGCTGCAGTTTTATCTCCCAGGATGAACGATCATGATCTGCTGCTCTGAGTGAATCTTAGTATTTCCTGTTTTATTTTGAAATGACCATGCTTGTTTGTTTCCTGTCCTTGTGTTTTTTTTCTCCTCCAGTATTTCGTGCCCTCAGTCACCTTCTCTAATCAACCTGGACTATCTACACAAGTCCTCTCTGTCTGTTCTGTTTCCTCCTTCCTTCCTCTGTGTTCCTGCCATCACACTCATCTGCCTGTAAGTCTGCTCTTTCTGTCATTATATCATCATCACTAACCCTCCCTGCCTAAACCATAACGACTACTGAACTCTGCTGGAGGGTGAAGACAAGAAAGAGACTTGGACGTTAGTTTAGATTTTAAGGAATGGTCTTAAAAGTTCACTTTTAAATTAAGGTAAATCTGCTCTGTGTAAAATTATACTCGGAATATGTTAGAGAGGAGGAGGAAAAGAGAAAAAAATAAATAAACTGGGACTTAAAACCCAGAGAAAACAATATATTCACAGAGGACAGAGATCATCTGTCCATTGATTTCAAGAAAACACTGAAGTGAATAAAATCTGAAGAAGCCAGAATAAAAACATGTCTTAGGTTTAATTCTTGAAGCTTCACTTTTCCTTCAAACAAACTATATTAGATTTACACTCCAGAGACAACAGAGCTGGGATTATTTTCATTATTTATTATTTTTATTAACCATTCAGTCTGAACGAGTCCAAGGTTTTGTCCTGAGTAACAGAAAAGAAAATCAAATCAATCTCTCTCCCTCGTTTCCCGTCACCGTCTGAAATCATGAATCCAGCTGCTGCTGTGCGGCTCCTGTTTTCCCTTTATGTGTTATTCTATCTACATAACTCCAGTGACTGGCGTATTGGACTCTTCATTGCCGCCAAAACACAGGTGACCTACATTCAGCCGTGCACCTGAACGCCTCCTGTGTGACAGAGAACTGAAGCTGCTCTGATAACGAGCCGAGTTCAGTCTGACTGAAGACGTCTGATTAACGATGAACTTATCAGGTGGAGGTAGAGTCACAGACACATGTGGACAGATGTGTCCTGTAGTCCAGATGTGTTACTGTGACAGCACAGTCACAGTAACACATCTGGTACTGCTGCTGCTCTACTCTACTGTACTCTATATTCACTAATTACTGTGATATACTAGGATATAAATTAAATTAAAAGTGCAAAAATGTGTCAATTACTCAATAAGTTGATCAATAGAAAATTAATTTGATGATCAATTTACGGTTTCAGTCATTTTCAAGAAAAAAGTGAAATATTTTCTTGTTTCAGCTTCAGAGGTTTTAATACTTTTCTTTGGCACAAATCACAGATTCAGTCTCTTTGGGTTTGGGACAGTTGGTTGACGAATTCAAGAATTGTGAGCAGAATTTATTTTCATTATTGATTACAATTTTAGAAATGATTACTCAAGAATAAGATCAGCAGATTAATCAATGAATTGCAGCAGCCTCTGACTGTAATTTCTGTTCATATACATTTAATTTATGATAATTTATACTTTCTACATTTAATATTAAATCATCTGTGTGTGTGTGTTTTAGCTGCTCGTCACTTCAGTTCACCCACAGAGCAGATTAATCAATAATCAAACATCTGAACTCACTGATCTCTGCTGTGAGTAAAAGTAGGTCTGAACACTGAATCCATATTTCATCAGCTGCTGCTGTTTCTGCAGGTAAAAATAGGCTGAGTGTGTGTGTGTGTGTGATGAGTCACAGCTCTGAACAGTCTGTCAGCACAACATACACAGCAGACTCCCACAGGACCTTGAATGCACCACATGTTCAAGTGCCAGACTGAGCCAGTTAAACAGTAATACTACAACAGTAATACAGTAATACTACACTAACACAGAGCCAGGCTGACAACCAGTTTACACAACAAATAACACCGAGGTTAAAAACTACAAATACCACACAAGGACACTACACGCTCAGCACCAGGCTGTGTACAAATACGTAAATAAAACTACAAAAAATACTGCAAAATTATAAAACTAAATACACAACCTGTCATAACAGTAGAACAACAAATACCAAACAAATACACACAACAAAATACTCCACTACCACCAGTGTACACTAAAAAATAGTCATACTCTACTCACTAACTTACCACAGTAAGAGTATCACAGCATCTATGACCTGATATAAAACCAGACTTACTTCCTGTCTCTGTGGTCGAGGCCGCTGAGCTTGACGCCTTCGATCTGTTCGTTGCGTCGACCGCAGGTGTTGCCGTAGCTGTCATATCCAAAGACGAGGCGAGCGGCGCCGCCGGTGACGATGGTGAAGCCGCAGATGCTGCCCTGCGTGACAGAAAAACACAACAACATTAGAGAGGGAGAACCGTCTAAACACAAAGTCATAGTAATGATTAACTCTCGTTAATGGTCAGACACAACATTAAAAATTTTTTTTTGTCGTGTGGTGGGAGCACTGTCCTGCTGGGGGAGGCCCCTGCCATTGGGGAGTGCTGTCACCCATGATCTGTGTGTTTTATTGTTTGGTGTGGGGGATTCAGTGTTCTCCTCTCTCTCCAAATCAGCCGAGACGTTCAGAAACATTTTGTTTGTCGCTCTGAATCATGTCGGTAAAGAACAGTGAACGTGATGTTTTCGAAACATTTAAACATTACGACTTGATCACGTTTAAATTAAATCATGTCTCTGTGTTTTCTCTTCACTCATCCTCAAACCTTCAGGTTTCTAATTTCCATCCTCAGCTCAATTGGAAAATCAAAGCAGCCTCTGACCAATCATCTGAGGGTCTGTCTGCTCTGCTGCTGCCTTCACTGTCTTCAGGAAATCAGGCGCCTCATGTTTCAGTTTTTAAAGAAAAGAAAACATAACTGAACAGTTAGGGTTAGATACTGTATATTTATCTGTTTCCACATCAACTACAACCTCAGCATCAGACTTTTAGTTCATGTTGTATATTTTTGTATTTCTGTGTTTGGTGCTGCTCATTTAGCCTCAGAACAACACGTGGTTTTAATGTTTCTGAGTAAGTGAGAATAAATGAAATGTTTCTGTCTGTATCACACTGTAACATCACTATACACCACTGTACTACACTGTGCAGCACTTTGAACAAGAAGTTTTATGATTAATAAGTCTCGTCATAAACAGTGATTTATAAAAACAACCAGCAGATTAATCAACAATAAATAAAACCAGCTCCGACAGTAAAATGTTTCTGAAGCAGATATCAGTCACTGCTACTACTTTTTAATTAAGTACAATCAGCTGATGATACCTCTGTACTTTTACTAAAGTATGAGTTTGAGCAGCAGAGTATTTTTACACTGTGGTACTTTTACTGTGAAGGATCTGAGTACTTCCTCTGCTGTTGCTGTGACACAAACACATAATACACAGACACTCAGATACCACAGTATTATCACAGTACTATTACTGTGTTATCACAGTACTATTACTGTGTTATGATCTAGACACACTGTAGTAATGATGGCGGGTTTATTGTGGTTACCATGCCGACGCAGAAGACGGTGAAGAGCAGGAACCAGGGCAGGTCCGTGCAGCTCCGGTCCTCCAGCGGTCTCCATTCTCTCTTTGTCCTCTGAAACACACAAAAACACGGTCACAGCCGAGAGCAGAGCCGGGCCTGCACGACCGGGCCGAGCCGCTCTACACCTCCGCCCCGCACGCACACACACAGACACACACACACACACACACACACACACTCCGCCCCGTCCCGGCCTATTAGCTCGGTTCGGCTCGGCTCGGTTTCATCACTAATCAGATCACACACAGCTGCACTGAACCGGAGCTCCGGGCCGGTTGTTTACAGGCAGCAGCGGACATGACGGTGCCGTTAACAGGCCCCGGTGACCCGCCTGTCCCCGGGACGAGGTAATTGGATTACGGCTCCTGGCTCTAATCCCAGCTCGGCCCTCTCTGCTTCCCGGGACTGGTTTCCCTTTCACGGTGAAAAAAATAAACACGCACCGGTGCTCTGCTGAAGGGCACCGGGGTGTGGGGGGTGGGGGGAGGACGGTACCGGGCCGGGCCGGTCCGGGCCGGGGCGTGCTTACCTCCGTGCTACCGCAGCATCCCATTGCAGTCAGGGTGGACGTGCCCGGAGCCTCACGGACCCTCACGGAGCCTCACGGAGCTTCACGGAGCTTCACGGAGCTTCAGCTCAGCAGCAGCGGGGTCTGCAGCCCGACAGGCGGGGGGGAGGACACGGACAGCCCCGCGCGCTCTGCCTGCATGCACTCACTGCGCAGCGGCGCGATCCCGGAGGCCGAGCCCGGAACGGAGACGGTCCCGACGGTCAGTCTTAGCGCTCCGGCCCGCTGTGCATGCTATTGTCGGTGCCTCCTCCGGTTACCGTACCGAGCGGGGGATTAACGGCCGAGGATTTGTCCGCCACACTTCCTGGTGGGCCGTCAGGTGCAGCGGCCATTCATCTCATTGCGCATGCGCAATTAGTGTTCGTGTTGGAACGGAGAACAAACGGTTTTACCGGAGCTGCAGGTGCAGTACCGGGGGTGACCACTGAGTGGAGACTAATGGCAGGGTGGCGCTGTTTCCCCACGCTGGAGAACTTCTTGTAGGAAGACAAAGATTTGGAACTTTTCTTTGTGTACCTGTAGTTTTATTGTGGATTTTATTATTCGTCTGTTTTCCTGCCAGATCTCTGCTGAAACTCTCAATGAATTATCTGACTTTTACTTTGACAGTCATACGAACACATGCTCTTATTCTTCTGGTTGTTTCTGGTTTATTTGATAGCAAACAGCTGGCAGGGAATTAGGGAAGCAAGGTGGGATAATAGAATAATCTTTATTCATAAAGCACTTTGGGTTATAGGCAGCTTCACACACACTTCACGTACGATAACATAATAGTGAATAACACATAAAACTGGTGAAACTTCTGAAGAGTGTTGTTTAGTTTGTGGGGAATTAATGAAACTGACATGTACAGGCGGGGTCAGTGGGGCCCTCAGGAGGTCTGTTGACATTGTCATTGTCAATAAAGACTGTTTTTAAAAGAGTTTGCTCTGCTCTGTTCCTGTTGACCTTTGACCTCTTTGGAAGCGTGTCAGTAGCCTGTGGTCGTAGTGTGGTTGTAGAGAGGTGGTGCAGACTGTCACACTGAACAGACTCCTAACATTTGAAGCTTTGTCTCAGTTCGACATGAACACAGAGTTTACTGTTAGTGTGTTTTTACAGTCTCCACCAGTCACCACACACACACACACACACACGTATATGTATACAGACTACATCACACATATACACACAGTAACCAGTGGTGGAAAGTACATTATTTACTTGTACTGTACTTGAATACTTGTGATTGTGAGGTTAGTTTAAACTTCACCACTGCTCCACATGTTATTTAACAGCTGGAGTTACTGTCACACACAGTAAACGCTGTGATGTCAGAGGTAAACAGGAACAGGAAGTGAACTTTGTAATTTCAGATTTAAACTGAAGTGTTTTACTGTAAAACTCTCAGAATAAACTGATTCAGCTGGCTGATTCTGGATCAGCTCTTTTTTGCTCATGTGTATCCTGCCTGAGAACACAAAGCATCATTTAAATAATTAATTACATTATTTATTTATCTATTTTGAGCAGATATTTATTCACAGACAAAAATATTGTTTATTTGTGCACTGGTCAACTTTCGGTTATTTTACTTCTATAACGTGTTTTCCTTCAGTCTAGTGGAAAGAAAACATCTAAAACACAAATTCAGACATTTATTTTATTTAACTTTATCTGTTTGTGTCTGTAGATTTCAGTTAGTTATATTAGTTAATTACAGAGGGGTTTATCAGTCATATTTTATTCCTTAAAACATGGCAAAATGGATTTTTTATGTTTTATAGTATTTTCTGATTTATGAAGTGATAAAAAGGGAAAATATTTGACTCTAACACATCAGCACTTTTTAAATTAGATAACACCTGATTTGCATATTTACCATTTCAGAAGAAAAATTACTACAAAAAATAAAATCATTTAATGTCAGTTTAAAATATTCATCCTATTCACCTGCAGTGTGTTGCCACTGCTGTGTTGTCTTTTATTTAATTATTTCTATTTGTTGACGAGAGTTAAAGGAGGCAACAGGCTTCAGCAGCATTTTACTTTGTTTGTTGTTTGTGAACTAAGTTAGCCTTTGAAAAGAATATTAGCACCATTAATTACAACAGCTTCGGGTTGCTAAAGCTAAACGCTAAGGAGAGTGAAATGGTCAACGAGGGCCAGGCCTGACTCGGGTAACTTTATAAAGTCATGGTGTTTGTTTATAAAGATTAAGGAGGAGTGTTTGACTGTACTAAATAATGATACTGAAAGGTGCATTGGCTGCTCATGTTTATTAACCTTATCACTCGTTAAATGATCAGTAAATCCGGCTTTGTACTGTAACTCCAGTGATTTGTTGAGTTTAGACTCTGATTAAAAAAACCTGAAGAAGACATACCATAGTATTGGATTAGAGCCAAAGGGACTTTCCCCGGACCAGTCCTATACGTTTATTAACAGTATACGGAGGCAGAAAGTGGAAATTACTCCATAAAGTAACTTAACACTGTACTGAAGTATAGTGCTAATGTGAATAGACAGAGTCAGCCATCTAGTTTCTGTTTTGTCTTATTTTGAGAATTTTCCAGTATTTAAAAAGACTAAAAGCATGTCAGCAGATGTGTCTCAGTACTGTACTCAAGTAAATGTACTTAGTTACAATCCACCACAGTATTTTCATCTCTCTGGTGTTTACACAGTCCAACAGCAAGATGAGGACAGACAGAGTCCGACTGAGAAAAAACACAAAAACAAACACTTTACCTTCTTCCTGAGGCGAACCTGCTGCTGAGAGCTGGAGGACAAACGCTTTGGGTCCATGGCCCTGTAGAGGAGAATCCTGTTTGGTCCTGTTTGGTCCTGGAGAGTCCTGCAGAGTCCTGGTGTTGCTGTCAGACTGAGGACAGCAGCGATGTGGGTCTGGTCAGCCTGCAGAGAGCACAGAGAGCTTTTGTCTTATTGTTTACTGTTGTACCAGGCTGACCACTGAGTGTGTGTGTGTGTGTGTGTGTGTGTGTGTGTGTGTGTGTGTGTGTGTGTGTGTGTGTGTGTGTGTGTGTACATTTCTTATCAAACAGTAGATTTTCAGTGAAACTCATCAGGAAACTTCATTAAATTCATTTTAATACAGAATTAAATCATATTCTTTTTATAATAAGCATTTTTTCAGATCCAAGTAAAAGTAGAACTACCTAAGTATAAAAATACTCTATTACAAATAAAATGTCATAAAAGTTCTGCATTTGAAATTATTTTTAGTAAGTAAAAGTATAAGTAAGTAAGTATTAGTATCAGCAGCAAAATCTGTATGTGAAGTATCAAAACTAAAAGTACTCAGTATCTATGAAATCTATTACTGGATTTTAGTTACTGGAGCTTTAATGCATCAGCAGCATTTTGATATTTTCAAGGTTGAGCAGAATAGTTTCATCCGTCTGCATCATGGTTTATAAGATGATCATGAGTATAAAGTGGCATAAAATGAAAATACTCAAGTAAAGTACAAGTACCTCAGAACTGTGCTTAAGTGCTATACTTGAGTAGATTTACTTAGTTACTTTCCATCACTGCATTTTTACTCTATAAACAGATACAAGAAACAAAATGATTTTTAGGATATTTTACTACACCACCCACAGTTGGAAGGTAACTGAGTACATTTACTCAAGTACTGTAATGTAATGCAGTTTTGAGGTAAACATTGTACTTTTTACTGCACCACATGAATCTGACAGAAAAACAGTTTTAATGCAGTTTTACTTTTGTCCACTAGAGGTCGGTCCAACACAGCAGAGTCTCAGTCCTGGTCCTCAGGAGATCAGAGAGCAGAAACTGACTGCAGATCTGTGCCTGGCTCAAAGGCACCGTGGCAGGAAGTTACACTGACATGGTAGTAGTAGCAGTACTAGGAGGAGCAGTTGTAGTAGCAGTATTGATGGTTGTAGTAGTAGTACGTGTAGTATTTGTAATTGTTCTCTGATCAGGTGAATCACGGTGGAAAGTATTTTATTGTGAAATATTGGCTGCTCAGTGACCGACAGTAACCTCATCTGTCCAAAAAGCTCAGTGTGACCGGAAGTACGGCCAGATACAGACACGTTTTTAATTTTTATTTTACATAATATTCCATTTTATTCAACAGCAGCAGCAAAGATTTACAGTTTCAAATCATTTTCAGACGCTGAATAAGCTGAAAATATCTACATGTTTTGATGTTTATATCAAAAGAGATGATCACTTCTTTGTCCTGGAGTTAGGGTTTTAATCAGACAGGTGGTCCCTGTTTTATTTTGAAGTCGCAGAGCGGAAGCAGCGCGGATTGATTGATTATCGGGTATTGACTCCGCTGGGGTTTAGTCCTGCCGCTGCAGCCCGGTGAGGAGCAGATGCTGCCGAGTGAAGGTTGAGGAGGAGAGGAGACCGAGAAGCTCAACCGGCGACACCGACACACGGTATGTAACTTTTCTTTCACTCGGTTTTCACCTGGTCTGACGTGGTCTCACCTGTATTTTCCTGCTCCAGGTCTTTTTTTTTTAAACACCTGGTTTAAAAGTCAGTTTAAATGAAAACGAAGCGTGGAGTCGAAACACGTCGCGTTTCATCAGTTAAAGCTTCTCAAACAGAGAGAAAAGATGTGTAAACTCGACTTTCCGCTCATTGTCAGTGAAGAAAGTTAACTCGAATTAAAACCACAAACATGAAGCTGTTTTTCCGCCAGAGTCAGGTTTTTATGAGTCTTATCTGTTTCTACACTTGATACCAGTCCGGCTTTAAAAACCTGGACTGCGCTGACTTGTTTTTACTCTGTTTTTAATGAAGTTTAAGTCAGAAAAGACGAAATAAAAGTGGTTTAAGGTCCCTTTATGAAGCAGACGGTGCAGTTAGTGAGTCGGCCGCTGGGGGCGCTGCAACCGCTTCACTGAGGAGTTTTGGTGAAACAATGTGAAGTAAAGTCCACAGATTCTCTGAAATCCTAACGTTTCTCTCTGAAGTTTGTTGTCATGATTATCTCCCACTTTAACAAACGGTTGGTTTCATATTTTCTGTGCGTTTTCATCTTTATAAACGATGATTTAAGTCCTGAGAGAGGAGGGAGAAACCCTGTCTGAACCAGTCCAGGTTAAATGTAAAAATCCATCATCTTTAGTCTCAGATTTCCAGAGAAATGACTGCTGCCGGTGCCAGTGCCTGGAGATGAGGTGTGTTTTGGTTTGGCATTATTCACGAGGGTTTAAAGTGTCAAATTAGCTTCAGAATAAATCAGCATATTGTTGTTTTGACTGTGTTTACCTCCGTCTACAGTCTCTGTTTATTACCTTTACACCCAGTTTAATGTTTAAATGGTGGAGTCTGAGTCTGTGGGACAGGACGAGTCCCTGACCTGTCCGACATGAAGCCACTCAGACTTGTTTTAGAGCCTGATTCTGATCAAACAGTTTGATTTAATCATGATCATCGTCCACTCAGGAGTTCAAGGACATTTATATACAGTGTGTGTGTGGTGGTGGGTGTTTATGTCCCCCCCTCCCCTCCTGTCCTCACTCCACGGTCATTATTCAGAGTGTTTCCTGTCCTGTGAACAAAGAGCTGCAGCTCGCTGTGATCAAAGTGTGTGTGTGTGTTAATGTGTGTGTGTGGGGGGGGGTGAGTCTGAGTCGTCTAAATGCATTTGCAAGTGTGTAAAAGTCCTCAGACCCCCGTCCCTCCTTCCTTCCCTCAACCCCCCATCACACTGATCACACTGATCATATTGATCAGATACTGATGTAAACACTGATGCTGTCCCTCTGCCAGCAATGGAACTGACATTTGGTCAAATTAGAAGTTAAAGTGGATAAACATGTTTTTTTAATGTGATAGGTCAGATAAGTACAGTGGCATGTGTTCAACATGATTCCTTATCTGTGATTGATTAATGATCTATTTTGTCACTGTGTTTATGTTTTTGAAACCACAGACAGAGGGAAAGATAAAGTTTCAAACTGACTTAACAATGTAAAATAAAGTGAAATACAATAATCTTCAAACAGGTAAAGGAAGAATAAAAACAGTCTCTCTCTGTGCTCTGGTTTCCATCATCAAGTGATAATCAAGAGATGAGCTGATAAAGAAATTGATCTTTGTGTGTCTGTGACAGGAAGTCAGTGAAAGCAGCGATGGTTTTTGTGAGGATGTGGAAACACTGGAAGTTTTGGTTGTTTGGATTTAACGTAACGTCCTCACAGCTGCCTGAACTCTGATGAAGCAATGTTAGACTTCAACATGACGACGTTAAATCCAGACATACAGTGTGTGTTTATGGGAAGTTGTACTGATTTAGTTTGTATTTACTGTATTTATATTTATATATTAGGGAGCATAACTTTTATCAGCGATCACTCGATCATGATTGGACCAAAATACAGTTTAAAGACAATAAAACAGATGTAACGTGAAATATTTTCAAAATATAAATCTTGCTATAACTGTAAAAAATCGTTACATACCTAATAAATAAATACATAATTAGAAATATGTGTATATACACAGTCAGTGTCCACTTTATTAGGTACACCTGTACAGTCCTGCTGTCCAGCTGTTAACGTTGTTTAGATTCAGTCTCATTTCTTCACAAGAGGAAACACTGATGTGAATTAATTACAACTGACAGTGTTAGTGTGTTTACAGCTGATAAATGTGTGTGTGTGCGATCAGCAGTTTCACTGGACTCGCAGTTTAATATCTGCTGTGACCTTTGACCCCGGCACCTTTGAGCCGTGTGCTGGCTGAACCTCCGTCTGCCTGTGTGTTTAATGCAGAGCGAGCAGCGGCTCACGAGTCATTCAGGCTGAGCGACGGCAGAGCGACAGCAGAGCGACGGCAGGCAGACATGTCCGTCTCCACACAGCTGGGTCTGCTGCTGTGGAAGAACTTCACCTACAGACGACGACAGACGGTCAGTCCCATCATTCATTTACGAGCTCAGACTGTATTTATTTCTCTTCATGTCTCCATTCAGCCGCAGATCATATTGATTATCCACCAGTTATTTTCTCTGTGAAGTGATGAATATGTTGTTTTATAAAACATCTGATAAAACTGGCCTGAAGGAAACCAGTGAGGAGCTGGAACCAGAAACTCTCTGAGCTCAGTTTCTATTTTATTTTCTGCTTCATCACATCATCAGAGTCTAAACCTTCATTAACTTAAACCACGATTGATGATT
Source organism: Lates calcarifer (assembly GCF_001640805.2). NCBI lineage: Eukaryota > Metazoa > Chordata > Actinopteri > Centropomidae > Lates > Lates calcarifer. Next base: position 23,897,054 of record NC_066840.1, on the reverse strand, counting down.
GATTGGTATCGATCGGCTGTGTGTGAACTGATCTCTAATCACTTTGAATCTGCTCTAAGAGGAGTCATTTTTCTTCTCTCTCTGTGTCATCATGTCTCATCTTTACTCAAATAACCACAGAAAGATTGATATTATCAGTTATTTTATTGATTAATTGATGATTAATTCGGTCAGAGTAGTGAAAAATGTCGAGCTTTTCTTCTTATTTTGTCCAAAACTTTAAGAATCATCCAGTTTATAAACAGAAAATTCAGGAGGTTTGTGTTTTTGATGCTAAATGATCAATCAATAAATTAAACTAACTAAACTAAATATCTATTTTAAATATTTAAAAACCTGATCATTAATTTCTTTATTATAATGATCTGATCTCTGCTGTTTCTTGTTAATCCCAGATAATCACTGATATTTGTTCTAGTCTTTCTTATAATTCGTCTTTTCTCCGTCGTCATGTTTTCTGGTTTCACCGTCTCTTATCAGATGCTGTGTCATAAACTCCGATAACATCATTATCTGCCTTTTTACAAACAGCAGGTTCCTTTATTTTAAAACGAAATCATTTCTGATAATTAATCTGTGCAACTGTGTCGTCTCAGTCTCTTTCTAACTCCGACCACACGAGCTCACGTTTCTCTTTTGACTCTAAACTCTCACCTCCTCGTTTTTCTGTCTGAACTCATAGATAACTGACTTTCTTTCTCATTTAAATGTTGAGAGGTGATTTCCACACATGCCTCTGGTGAAATCTGACGCTGGATTATAAGTCAGAACCTGCAGGAACCTACAGGAGGACTCCTGTTAACCCTTTAATGCACCTTAATGTTCCTGGATCCTGAACCACAAATCAAGACCTGAGAGCTCTAAGACTGCACCACAACACCATTAACATGTGTCATTAATCACGTTCATGTTCGACCATCATACCCTGAAAATAAAGAGCAGGTGACGTTTGTAGAAGCCGCTCTGCGAGTGAATCTGTGGATGTTTCTCTGCTGCTCTCTGCCCGCTGCTGCCGCCGATCGATCGATGACTCCTCTCATCAATTATGAACGACTTCTAATAATAAAAGACATGAAGCCACTTCCTGCCTCACACACAGACACACTTAGAGAGCCTTGTCAGGATGCTTTTAAAACTGCAGAGAGTGTGTGTCAGTGTGTAGTTAATGGCTTCCTGTCTCCTGGCCTTCACCGACTCTTCGCTGTCCTCTCTGTCTCACAGCTCCAGCTCCTGGTGGAGATCGTCTGGCCGCTCTTCATCTTCTTCATCCTCATCGCCGTGCGGCTGAACTACCCACCATACGAACAGCATGAGTGTGAGTTTAACAAAATAGCTTCCATCTGAATGTTTTATTTAACCACAGACTGGTTATGTTAGAGCTGCAATGACTGATCAACAGATCTGATTGTCTTTTATAAGCAACAGTGTCAAATATTTGCTGGTTTCAGCCTCTGATGTGAGGATTTGATCTTATTTAAATAAATCAACCATCAAAAAATATATTTTTGTTTATTAGTTACATGTAAAAATAACTATAGTTATCATAAAAGACATGATATGTGCACAAACTCTTTCATGTGTGCAACAACTTGTTGCAGAAGAGGGAGGAAGTCTCTCCTAAACGCTGCTGTAAACTGGATTTACAGTGATTTATTTCACGTGTTAGGAGGAGGTTATGGTTTATAGTTGAGCTTTGGATTTCATCCAACGATATCGTGTCAGTTTTATCAGATTGTATCATGGTTTATACTCCACAGTCAGTGTGTTTCCATCCTGATGCAGTTTAGTTGTTTGAGTTGACTGCGGACAGAGCTGCGAACAGTGTCTTAAAGTTTAGACGACTAAACGTAGACGTGATCCAGTTCTCTGTAGATCCACATCCAGTCCTTATCAGTCCCATCACAGTCCCAGCAAGGACACAAAACTCCTTGTGAGGGGATTAAAGTCGTCACCTCTCCCCCCTGACGACCCACAGGTGACGACTGTGGGATGTAAATCAGAGGGTCTTTTACATTTAAAAGGTCTCCAACAGGTTCAAATGAGAACGAGTGAGGTTTTAGTAGATTTGATTTATCAGCAGTGTCAGCTGTTTATTTCCACACTGACTGATTCAGCTCACATCTGGTGCTGAGCAGTTAAAAAATCATCCTGTCAGTCATCCTTTTTCCACCTGGCATTAAAAAGCTATCTGTATCCAGATAATAAAGGATTGGGTTACAGCTGGCGTTATTATATTATGTATCCTGAGATTAGATCTCTGTCCTGCATGTGAGTAACTTTAGGTGGCAGCGGTTCAGCTCTAGATGTCAAGATCTTCTTTGTAAATTTGGCTGTTTCTGTAGGACGTTTCTAGCTCTGCTTGGACAGGATCTGGTTTCAGGGGCATGAATATTATCAGCAGTACAGGTCTGACTTAAGGCTGTTTTTTATTTTTATATGATCATATGTTTTGGACTGTCCCATATGGGCCTAACGTTAGGATCCACAAGTCCTCCCGTCACCTGTCAGGTGTTTTATTGCTGCTGTAATCTGCTGCTGGGTCACTGTCCAGACTGAAATCCTCCTCCTCAGTTTGAAGAGTCTTTACGTTTTACAGAATTCGTTTCAGGTGTCAGCCAGGTGCATGCTGGGAGTTTTTCTGCAGGTAATCAGAGCTGCTCCTGATTATCAGCAGCGTTCAGACCCTTGCACCTTTAAGGACGACTGATATCAGCTGTCAGGTTGACACCGAACACTCAATTGATTCCTGATAATCTGAGGCTATTGATCGATGATCAGAGGAAGTGCAGAGGAAGTATTTACTGCTGCAGGATTTCAAATTAAAGGCATCCATGCAGAATGAAGCCAGTCTAAATTCCTAGTCCTCTTCATGTTGATTCATCAAGAGCAGTTTATGGCCGTTTATCACGGGGCTGTAATGTCATTATCAAATCTGTTGAAGGTCACAGAGCGCCGTTTGGGATCGATAAAGTCATAATAGAATTACATAAGAACATATGGCTGAACCTGCAGCTGAAGGAGTTAAAGGTTTATTCATGCCTCTTCCCTCTGTCAGCACAAATCTGATCAGTGGTTTGATTCACATTGATCTCCTGCAGGAACTGTTCGACAGCCGTCAATACTTTGATTTATTCTTTACATTTATTTCCAAAGTGCACAGAGCAGAGAATACTAACGTCTTTTCATCATCATCAGTTATAATCCGACCAGCAGTCTCTTTATACAGTGTATGTTTTCAGTTTTCATCCTCATCGTCCTGTCAACTGAAATGATGAGAGGAGGAGGTGATGGTCGTTCATTTAAACTTAAAATAAGGTTTTAATTCCAGTGCTGCAGCCTGAGAGAGCAGAACAAAAGCTGCAGATATTCCCGTCAGCCTCAGGTGTAACAGGTCGTCCACACGTGATTGGCTGCGACTGAACGGGAGCTGAGTTACAGAGGTTTCAGTCAGACGTGTGCTTGATGTTTACTGAGGTCAGCAGAGGATTAGACTGCTGATGTGTCCTCGTTAAGCGGAGTCCATGAAGACAGGAGAGGTGGTTTTGTGAAGTGGGCAGATGGAGGATGAACCTCTGAGGCCTCAGCTCGACGAAAATCAAAACAAAACAAAAACTACATGAAACCAAACTGAAGTTTCACATCAACAAAATGCTAAAATTACTGTTGAATTATTGGAGGAATAAAACCAATGTGGATGTGAGGAAACCTCTGGGAGAACATCTTTATCTTCTCTGCCTCTCTTCCTCCTGATTTACCTGAAGTGTGTGACTGAGTGAAATAACCGAGCTCAGAGTTTATAAAAAGCAGCTGATGTAAAGTGGGAGCAGGTTTTCATTGAAACTGAGGCGATTAAACCTTGTTAAAAGTCGGCCGCAGGAAGCACGTCGTCTTCCTGTTTCCCACTGAAAGCAGAAGCTGTCAGGACTGGAAGCTCTTTCAGTTCTGCTGCAGTCGGGCCGTTTGAGGAATATTTCTGCCGTGATTCACGCAGCATGTGAGCCCAGGCGTGTTGAAACTCATCGCTGTAAAGCCGCTCGGGACTGTGAGGAGCTCAGAGAAAGTTCCTGTGGATCAGAGACGAGCTGGGAGATTATTTCAGTGGGTGACGTTTTGCACAACAGCATCCTGCCTCTTGGTTTTTAATGACAAAGTTCAGACACGACTTTTGTAAACAGTTGTTGACATTTGGCTCAGTTAGACGGGTTTCCAAACAAAATAAAAGTGCAGTTCATTTGTATCCACTGGAGGTGGGGAGTGCTGTGCCACAGGGGCTTGGTCGGCAGAAATGTTTAGGTGGGTGGTTCCTGTCAAAGTAACATCCAGATGAATGAAGGACCCAAGGTTTCCCAGCAGAAGCACTACGACTCTGTACTTCTAGTATTTGTAAAATCCTGATCTGTGACTGAGGCAAGAAAGAAAACCAACATCGAGGAAGAAACCTTTAGAAGACATGAGGCATTTCTGTGTAGTAGTAAATGCTGAGTACGTTCTGGCATAAAGATAGTATGTAAGAAGGCTGGGACTCATCTTCATTACTTATTAATCTGCTGATTATTTTCACAATTATTCCATGAATTGTTGGCTCTCTGAAATGTCAGACAATTGAGAAACTGGGGGGACACATCTACCCAAAGAGACTGAAACAGAAAACAGAGGAAAATAGAAAATGTGTAATTTTGCTGCATAATAGACTTTATTAATAGACTATTGATGTTGTTGTTGAGTCTGATTAACTGACTCATGATTTCAGCTTCCTTGTGTCATGATGGGCTGTGACAGACTCTGAGATTTTTGCCTGTAATTTCCAGCAGTTAATCTGCCTGCTGAGTAGATGACCTGAGCTCTGCCTCTTATCTTATCTCTGTTTTGATTAGACAGAGGCCAGTTGGCAGTCTTAAAGGTTCTCTGATAGCAGCTTCTTCACTCAACATAAAGTTGACGAGGTGGTGAAGCCCGGTGGTGGTTGTTGGGGGGAGGGGGTAAAGGTCGAAATGCTGCGGTGAAGAAATCTCTGCCTCCACCCCGGGCTCAGCTCTGCAGCAGCTGCAGCTGATGCTCCGCTGCAGGTGATAATAAACCAATCACAGGTTATCTGCCTGTGATGATCTCAGGTTGAACGTATGGACAGTTTGTTCCAACGCAACAGTAAGATAAAGAGGAGACTTCTCTCAGATTAAATCTGACTGAGGCTGCTGTTCTGCTGCTGGTGGCATAAACACACGTGTTGTCCTGGATCACGCATCATATCTCCGTCTCAGGCGGCCTCACAGTGTAAAATGTAAAATGTACCAGTGTGTTAAGATATTTTTACTTTGGTGACAGATTTTCAGACAGGCGTTAACACCAAGTCATTCCTGTTTTTCTTTCTACCCGCAGGTCATTTTCCCAACAAGGCGATGCCCTCGGCCGGCACGCTGCCCTGGATTCAGGGAATCCTCTGCAATCGCTAACAACCCCTGCTTCAGAAGCCCGACGCCGGGCGAGTCTCCGGGCGTCGTTGGCAACTTCAACGACTCCATGTGAGACCAAACTTTATTTCACTGCAGACTCTTATTCTGAAAACCTTTGCTTTCTAATCCCCTGAAACAATGTTTTAGGAACAAGCTTTTCAAAATAAAAGTGAATATGCAGCACTTCACTGTCACTTCAACTACTTTCACTTAGATGCCAGCACTTCAGCTTCTTACATTTAATTTCATCTGCTTTCAGTCATGGATTACACCTCAGCTGTCACTTCAAATCCTTTCAGTTTCACACTTCCGCTTCCTCTTCTGTCTGTAACCTTCTGCTAAAATTTTAACCGCTTTGACTGCGAACAGTTCAGCTGACATTTCCACTTCCTTCATCTTCATCTGCTCACAGGACCACACTTCAGACTGACTGACAAACTTCCATACAACATACTGAACACACACTTCACTTTCCTTCAGAAGACGCAGCCCCTTTTACACAGAGATTACTTGATTACGCCGCCTTTGCCTCTTTATACTGAACCAAGCAAAGCTGATGTAATCCTGCCCAGGTGTGTGATTTTTAGATAGCGTGCAGGTACGGCGGGATCAGCAGCATCGGCGTCGGTCTCCATCTGTCCTGCCATGCCGCTCCCCCTTTAACATAGATATTACCGCCTTGAACAGGCTGTGAGTTTATCTGTACAAGCTGAGAGCCTCCTCACTCTTTGTTTACTTTGTTTTTGTTTATATTAAACCCAAAACTTTCTCTGTTTTTGCAGAATCTCTCGTCTGTTCTCAGACGCCAAGAAGATTCTCCTGTACAGCCAGAACGACAAAAACCTGGATGGGTTCAAGGAGCTGGCTCAGGCTCTGCAGGCGCTGCAGAACAGCCAATCAGGTAGGAAACAGTCGGTTCAGTCGGTTCAGTCCAGCTGCCTCTTTACACGAGCGGCCTGCTGAGTAACAGAAAACTCTGCGAGCCGTGGCTCTCATTTAACTCAACTCTTGATTCACTGAGACAGCAGCTGAGCGGTGGCACATTCAGAGGTGAGGTTTAGTTTGAGTGCAGGGAAACTCCATGTGAGAGAACAGAGGTTATAATGGTAGAAAACATATTGATGGTGGATAGACAGATTGATTTCCAGCTTCTTTAATCTGAGGATTTTCTGCTTTTCTGTCAAAGGAAACTAAACCTCTCTGGGGTGGGGTTTAGGAGCCTTAAAATGACAGCAACATGTGTTCAGCTGGTGCAGGGTTTTTCTTTTTAAGAGGACTTTTTAAACCTGATCCGGACTCTGCATCATTTAACTCAGTGAGTCTGTGCAGAGGTTTTAGAGCGGAACAGTTTTTCACTGGTCCCTCCTCTGGTGGTGGATTTTTCAGGCTCGTTGAACAAAAAGAATTTTCCTCCTTTGTGTGTTAATTTGCAGTTTTATCTCGCTGCGGGGGGCGTTTCTTTTCTCTACCTGCCCCAACCTGCCAGCCTCTCCACCCCGTCCTCCTCGCTCTGATGAGGCTTCAGCACATTTCTGCTCTTTATTCCCTCAAATCACCTCTGGTCACAGAAGCCCAGGCCTTTTTTTATTTTATTATTATTCGTGAGAATGATGTGGTGTGATGTGAGCGGGGGTGGCAAGACGAGCCGCAGCAGGTTTACCTGTGAGAGTCTTCTCAGGTGATCTCACTTGGTCAGAGTGCAGAGAAGCCCTGAGCTGTTAGAGAGGAGTGACTCAGAGGTTTAGGAGAAAGAAAAGATGCAAAACAGCTACAAATGATGCGTTTGGGTAATTTATGGTGATTTTGAATCTTTGAGTCTTTGTAGTAGTTTTGATTCTGTGGTGGTTTTTCAGTCTTTATGGTTGTCTCAAGTCTTTGTGCCTCTTCCCAACTCATCAGGAAATGCCTTGAACAGGGATTTAGATATTATATCTAAATGTCTCCTCTCACTCTGGAAGCAGTGGGGGGGGGGGGATTGTGCCACCCCCTGTCCACCCTCTGGCCCCGCCCTGCAGGTGAGGGTCAGCGTGTCGTCTCCCTTCACGTCGTCCTGTCACGTTGAGTTTTCTGCCGCTCGGCTCGGCGGCGTCACGCCGAGCGTCACTGAGTTCAAACATGTCACTCTGCAGCTGAACAAACACACGAGGGGGTCTGAGGCCGGACCAGATCTGAACCTGGACCAGTTCACTTCAGGTTCTTTAACCACGGACGCTGAGAAGCTGCTTATGTGGCTGACAAAAAGCACAACCAGCCATTATTTCTTGGTGAATAAGTTTTTTTGTTTTATCTTAAAAAAAGTGACGTGTTTCAGTAGATTCTTTTATTTTGACAGTCCACAACTCAAAGAATTTATCAATCAATAATCAATCATTTATGTTTCCCTTTCACTTCCTCTTTGTCACCTGTCAATCAAACAGTGGGCATCTCCAGGCTCGATTTGAATTCTAAAAGGATTTGAAAGGTCCAGTTGTTCCGGAGCTTTTGACCATATCACACAGTCTTCATCAGCAGATCAAGTTCTGTCATGGTGCTGTAGATGTTCATGCTTTCCTTAGCAGTATTTTTATTTTCATTATTTGAATATCTGCAGTTCCATGAGGACTCACTGATGAAGACTGTGTGATACGGTCAAAAGCTCCAGAGCAAGCATGTGAGTGGTTATGAAACAGTAGTTTGTCAGTCATCTGTTCCAGACCTAGCCCTCCCGCCTTTGTGTCGTCCGTGTAGCTGAATAAAGTTTAGTTTGAATCCTCTGCGGAGGTTCGTGATTGAAGCCGACATGTTTCTCTGCTGGAAATCGTTCCTCATTTGACCAATCACATCACTCAGAGCTGCTGATGTCAGACAGCTCCACCTGTCCTCTGACCCGTCACTAACACAGTTAGCCCACCTCTGCAGATCAGCACAGTCAGCTCTTTTTGTCCCTGCGAGGCCTCCGTACCTCCGGCTTGTCCTCGCCGCAGAGAGAAGCTGTGAAAAGCATCTTATTCTTCTTCTCCTTCCTGTTTCCTAATTAGCAGAAAACAGACCGGTGTGATTTTATTTAATCCAGAACACCTGGAGGTTAAACATCAGTCACATGACGTTACAGCAGAAATAAAAACAGAACAACATTACAAACAGCTGTTGAAGTAGTGTTCTCTGCTGGTTCAGGTGTTTGACTCTGCACAGGTGTGTTTTAATCGCTGCAGCATCTTTCAGGGGACGATTCATATTTATGCCTCGTCATGTTAACTTACCACAGATTGTTGGTGTAGTTTGTTGTTTTGGATGGTGATGAAAGGTGGAGGATCAGGCAGCAGCAGATATTTCTACAGTGAAGCGACAGGATGCGGCGGGTCCTGGCTGCTCAAACATAAATCCCTGTAGGCTCTGTTTGTTTCTTTCATGGCTTTTTCTACATTCATTGAATAAAGGTTGATTGGCACAGTAATAATGTGGGTGTTTATAGAGGATTTTACAAGGCGTTCGAACGCACCTCAGCCAGTCATAAACAGAGTAATAATGGTTGATCTGAGCTGGCGAAGATCCTCGTTCACGTCTTCCTCTTCACTCAGTGCTGTTGCTCTGTCACAGGTTCATATCTTTCTGTGACTGAACGAACATAAAACTGAGCTTTAATTACAGCTCATAAATTCTACCTGTTAACCAGGTGAACAGGTGAACTCTGCTCTGATGTTTCCTGATTACAAATCCAGGTTAATGACGGCAGCTGAACCATCTAATCTGATCGATCGCAGAGGAGGTTAGAGGAGACGGGAAAACATCTTCTTGACTTACACATGAGTTTTTAGGTGGAGCTGCTCAGGTGCTGAAGTATTTAGCTGGAGGAGGAGGAGATGATGTGGCCCCTGCATTTGTAAAACTGGTAGAGACGACTCGTCAGAGGACTCATGATGTGATGAAGAAGCAGAGGGTTCAGCAGCTTCCTTTAACTTCCCAGAGTCGACCCGGAGCTGTTGATGGCTGATGGATCATGTGATGCATCTGCATGTTTGAGTCCACTGAGTGTGAGAGCGGCTCAATCAGCCATAAACACAATGTCAACACAGCTCCTTGTGTTGCTCTTCTCTCCGTGGATCTTCAGCCCGGTGAGGACAGTTTGTTCTCTCCGAGCGGAGGCTTAAGAGCCACATCAGGAGCTCTGACGTACGGCCGGGTTTTGGATCATTTAGATCTTTAAACATCAGAGTTAAAATCAGCGGATTTGCGATCAGATCAGCAGTAGACCGAAGGTTGAAGAGACCGCACAGGTCACAGTTTAAGCACCGTGTTTCCTGTTGCTTTGAACACGTTCCTCTGCCTGTTCAAACCTGCACAAGAAGAAAAGACTGGGAGGGGGCGTGCTGGGGCTTTGTCCAAATAAACTGTAAATATCTGGTGTGATGCAGGTTTCCTCTGAGCTCCACCTGAGTGAAAGGTTTGTCGTCCAGACATGTGACAACATGTGCAGGTGAGACAGGTAGAAGTACAGGGAGACAAGTGAAGGTTTGTAGGAACAAGGCAAAACTCACCTGTTTTATTTCCATGTGCTCATACAGGCTCATTTCCATATACACGCACCCAGAGCGCCCAAATATGGTCACGACTTCCCTCTGAAAGTCCCAGTTATGTCAGGTCTCTGTCTCCAAACCAGAGCTGTCCTTTAGATCTGGTTCATGATCAGTCTGACATTTTAACAAACAAACAAAGAGTAAACATGAAGTCACATGACGGACAGGACAGTTTTCATTATGTCATCTTGCATCAGGACTCATGGTGGAGAAATCGGATCGTGACTGACAGGAGATCAGTTTGTTTGTGTTCTGGAGTCACAGAGAAATCACTGATCATCACCTTTATTGATCTGCTGATCTGTATCCACCTCATGACTGCAAGACTCTGTTAATACATTAATAATTCATTATTAATTATCGATACATCTATTAATAAGTAATTTTTGAGTTTAATATTGAATGACTTTTACTGCCCTGAGTAGTGTCTGCAGGCGGTCAGGTAGTAGCTTCTCTGCAGCCTGAGAAGCAAAAACCTGGGGCAGAAGACGTCTGCTAATCACTGCTAAGGCGTGGTAAAACCTAAAAGTGACCAACAGTAGATCAACACATCCAACAAAACTGTGCAGCCCCAGGATTTACAGGGGGAGGAGGGGGAGGACTGAAGAGGCGTCAGGTTTCTCTGAGGACACTGAGAGTCTGACCTGCTCTGTTTTTTTTCTCCCACAGGCTTCAAGTTGAAGCATTTCCTGCGAGACAATGAGACTCTGTCGAGCTTTCTGCTCAGAAACGCCTCCTTCCCCGAACACAGCGTCCAGCAGATCACCGAGGCCGACGTCAACCTGGAGAAGGTGAGGAGGCGCTCTGCACATACCCACAGTGACACACTGAACACGAGGACGTTTAATTCAAGTTTCTGTCATTAAAGGATGGAACAGGAAACTGAAAAACTCCGAATAAAGACCAAAAGTTTTGGATAAAAGTCTGAGAATGTGAAATAAAATTTAGAAAGTCAAATAATATTTTCTGAAAGTTGAGAGTAAAAATCACAGAATATGGAATAAAAGTCAGTTTTCCTGCTCCTGATGTTGAACCTACCCTTTGAACCTTTTCTCTTGCCGTCCTCTGGTCTCTAATCTCTGGTCTCTGGTCTGTGACTCAGGTCCTCCTCAAAGGTTTCGGGGTCCACCTAAGGGACATGTGTCCTAGGAAGGGGGGCAAGCGGAGTCTGGAGGACTTTGTGACGATCTCGGACAAACAGGTGGCGGTCCTGGTGCAGGAAGTCATCTGTCAGGCGCCGCCCGTCTGGCTGAACCACGCTGAGGAGCACTTCATGAACAACCTGGACTTCCTCAAACCCATCTGGGTAAACACACACACACACACACACACACCTGTCGACAGGCGAGAGGTCACATGGCAGAGCTCTGATTGGTCATCAGCAGAGGTCCGGTCAAATCTGAACTCAAGGGCCACGTATTAGCTTTTTTCCCTGAGCTTTCAGCAGAGTATCAGGGGGAGCTAACACCAACAAATCCATTCACCAGTGAAGACCATGAGATGTCTTTCAAAAGCTCAGAAAAAAGCTGGTAAGAGGACCTTGAGTTTAGCTTTAACATTTCTGATCTTTGATTTAAACTGGACTCAGCACCTGGACAAGAAAGACTTTAACACAGATTTATTTTTATTTATTTATTTGTTCTTCAGAGACGTTAGAAACAAGTCGACATGAATTTAAATGTACAGGTGCCAGAGTTAAAGTTAAAGCAGCTCAAACATCAGAGGTTCAACACATTTACAAAGAAATACCAAAACAAACAGACTGTTTTAGTTTTACTTTTTCTTCTCACTGAGTTGTGGTGTGAAACAATCTGTGAATACCAGAGGGTGTTTTCACCTGGGTCGCACTGCTCAGGTGTGTTTGCTGTGTACTCAGTGTGTTATGTGTGTGTGGGAGGAGGCGTGTCTCGGCCTGCCCCTGCTCTTTATCAGTCTCAGTTTTCGTAGCCTGGAGACCAGTTTTAAAGGTTTTGAAGGTTTGAAAGCGAGCCGTACGTCAGAGAGGCCTCGGCTTCTTTTGTCTGCAGAAATCTACGAGCTGCTGACTGACTGTGTGAACCTGAAACTAATTCAAGGCCGTTTCTGCCGAGTCTCCACAGCAGCAGGAGAGAGAAACTTTAAAATCCTTCATTCAGAGACTCGGAGAGAAAATCACTCAGTTTAGAGTCTCAGTGAAGTTAAAGGAGAATCAGCTGTGAATGAACTCAGAGTTTAGAAAAGTCAGGAATAATTAGAATACATTAAAATCTGCTGTTTGTGTTAGAAAAACTGTGAGTGAATACACCAAATACTTCAGTCAGGTTTTATCAAACAGAGCAATGTCCTTTGTCCTAAATAAAACCGTGATCTTCAGCACTCATATCTGCAGCTGTGTTTTTTTTCTGTTCATAGATCAGCTGATCAAGACGCTTTATTTATAAGAGATCAGCATTAAATCGAGTGCCTGTTCCCGAACTATTCCAATTAATTGAATATGAAAAGAAATAGGTAAATCTGATGAAACAAGCAGGCGTGTTTCACTGAGATTAAAACTAACCTTAAGTTTGACTCTTGTCTTGGCAAAAAAAAAATAAAAGATGTTAACAGTTAAATTTAATAGAAAACCTATTGTAAAAAACTATTTATATTTATTAGTGAAGCTGCTTTTTTTTCTGAATGCTGAGGATTTAAACTAAAACTGATTTTGTCTCTTTGCGTCTCTCAGAGTGACGTGAGGTCCGACCCCGAGGCCGTCAGACACGTTGCCAGGGCGACCAACAAACTCCTGGACAGTCTTGGTTCGCTGGCAGTCGAGGTAAGAGACGCACCTGATCACCTGACCCCTGCGGTGCGGTCAGAGTCTACCTGATGGACTAACATGTCCCCTCCAGTAGATCTGGTATCTCTCAGTCCACATTAGCAGCGAACTGGGGCCACTGGGTTTACTTGGCAGCTCCGAGTGTCTCTGTGAGTCTTTGTGTCCGGATAAAAGCTGTTTTCCTGCAGCAGAGACAGATGAGCTCCCAGCTGAACAAAGACTCAAACGTCTCAGCAGGTTTTCGCTTCACAGTCCTCCGAGCAAGAGAAAACATGAGTCTGAACAAACAACAAACACTCAGCGTCCGTCTTCGTGCTCGCTCGGCGTCCCGCTGAGACGCTGCAGACGCTGCAGCTGGCTGCACGGAGCTTTTTAGCGGACGTGGTGGAGGTCTCAGCGCCGAGGAGGCTCTGAAAGCTGCAATAAAACCAGGTTAACGTTAAATAAAATGAGGCTGTGGTGGTGAACCCACAGAGACCAGCAGCTCTGAGGACTCAGGAGCAGACTGGAGAATACAGACGAGACACACTGGGGGACACACTGGGGACACGTTATAAGCTGGTCCTGGACTGAGACTCTTCTTGGTGAGGACAGTCTGATAATCAGAGTAAAGTTCAGTCAGACTGACACAGTTTGTTGTTTTTCACCCTGAGGTTATCACACACTTCAACACACACACACACCAACTGGGCAGAATTGAAAACATGTGACTGCTGTGTTTTGTTTGGTTTATGTGGATGCTGAGTCAGGAACAGGAGTGTGTGTGTGTGTGTGTGTGTGTTTAATAGAAACTCCTGTGTTATATAATTAAAGTAAATAATCCTGTAATTTAGAGGATGTTGTTAAAAAACACCAACTGATTCTTTAAACAACTTAACATGTTTTATCCAAATAGCTTTTTTAGATTCAGTCTCTGAGCTTTACTTTGAAATTCTTGTCAAAGAGGAAGTGTCTGGTTTGAGTTTTGGGATTTTTTTTTGTTCCAGTGTTTGTCACATGAAGAAGACAAACAAAATCTCAGAGCTGAGGTGACTGTTTTTTTTTACACTACTAAAAGTTACAAACTCAGCTAAAACAAACTTTATTTAAAAACATAAACCTCCCTCTGTTTGCTCGTCGCGGTCACGTGAAAACCTCGGCTGACCCTGACACAAACCTGTCCTGTTGACGTGAGGGAAACAAGGTGAAGGTTTCCAGAAACTTCTCACCTACTTCCATCTGTCAGAGCATACCCAGGCATGCTGGGACAAAAAGTTTTTATTGCCACCTCCCCGGCGACATCTGCGGCCAGAGGCATTATATTTTCAGGTTGTCCCCGAACACAGTATCTCTGTAATACCTCGAGGGAATCCCTTCAAATTTGGCACATTCACATGAACTGATTAGATTTTGATGGTTAAAGGTCGAAGGTCACGCCGACAACAAGTTCTTGTGAACACGATATATCAGGAAGGGTCAACGTGACCTCACAGAACATGTTTTTGGCCACAACCCGTGAGGCGATACTTCGAGTATCAGGATTTATTTAGTTGACTGAAAATCCAGTTCACTGTTTATCCCTGTTAGAATCTGTCTCTGGAAGTCAATGAACATTAAGTATTACCACAGTAATGTAACACAGAAGAGTGAATCATAAATGAAGCATTTTTACTAAACCTACAGGGGAAAAAATCTGCATAACATTCCTTTAAATAAACAACCTTTCCCTTAGATCTTGTGTTGTGACGGTTTCACTTCTGCTCAAGCGTCGACCTGCAGTAACCTCCAGCTCTTCCTCTCGGAGCTTCTGCAGGAAACCACAACAATCCCTCCGTCCGAACCTCCTCCTCTCAGCTCTACTTTTACTCTACTGAATGTGCAGAACAGCTGGGAGTTATGGGTTATTTTGGAGATTCATTTTTTACCTCCAACATCAGATTCAATGGTAAAATTGAACATTTCTCACGTCATTAAAGAGACTCCAACTGTCACATTTCTGACAGGAATTAAAAGCAGGAATAAGGAAATGCGGGACGTTTGTGTGCGAAGGTTTGGTTCAGTGTGGTGAACTCGGGCACCAATGACGCCAACAGATTTGAAATGACTCAGAGCATCAACAGGAAGTCGTGACGGACTTAAGGTTACCGTCAGCGATTTATTTTTCAGAGCAGAGGTCAGACTTTTCTGAACTCATGACTCATGTTGACGGGCAGGCGTCTTCTGAACCGTCTAAAACTGTTTTTATTTTGTTTAAACCTTCACCTGGTGCCTTCGACTTCAACCTTCACTGAACTGATGATGTGATTGTAAAAGAGTCTGTGGAGATAAACTGATGAATCCAGGAACTAAACATCAGTTAGTGCAGGTTTAAACCACTGACTGTACATAAAGATGGCCGACACATGCCCACTTCCAGTCTGACCAGTCCCCTGTCTCTGATCTCCAGTTGGCCAGTATGAAGAGCTGGATCGACCTGAGGAACGAGATCATCTTCCTGACGCACAACGCCACGTCGTCGCCCAGCGCCATGTACCAGGCGGTGTCCAGGATCGTGTGCGGTCACCCCGAAGGCGGCGGCCTGCAGATCAAATCCCTCAACTGGTACGAGGACAGCAACTACAAGGCTCTGTTCGGAAACCACAACAGCAGCGACGACGAGCCCACGTCGCTCTACGACAACTCCTCCAGTGAGTCCTCGTGGTTTATACACTGACAGGAGGGTCAGGGTGGAGGGGGGGTTAAAGGTATAAGAAGCCTGTAGACGTAAAACATGAAGGAAAGAGGTCAACTACGACTCCCAGGGTGCATTTCACTAAGAAACAGCCAAACGCAGAGCTTCATGTTCTGTCATTCCAGGGTTTTAAAGTCAGGTTGGGATGAATTTAATAACCAGTTTATTATTATATAAACATTTTGAATTCCCTGCAGCTCTGATTGGCTTCTTCTTTATAGCAACAGCCGCTGAGGCTCATGGGTATTGTAGTATTTAGAGCTGTCCACCAAACCGACTGAACAAAACTGAAATGATTTAAACATCACAGCTCTGATAGTCTGCTCCTGCAAAATGAACCAATCAGGATTAACCTCTGTCCTTCCTGTGTGTTTTTGTTTGTTTGTTTGTTTATTTGTTTGTTTTCCAGCTCCGTACTGTAACAGTCTGGTGAAGAGCATGGACTCTAACCCGATGTCCAGGATGATCTGGCAGGCTCTGAAGCCTCTGCTGATGGGGAAGATCCTGTACACCCCCCACACCCCGGCCACGCAGAGGGTCATACACGAGGTACGACATCACTTCCTGTCTCATCTCTTCCTGCAGGAAGAGGCAGAGGAGGAGTCTGTTTCACCTGTATCTGATCTGTGTGTCTGTGGTGCGTTCAGGTGAACCGGACCTTCCAGGAGCTCGGCGTGTTCAGGGACCTGGGAGGAATGTGGGAGGAGATGAGACCCAAAGTGTGGAACTTCATGGAGAACAGCCAGCAGATGGACGTGATCAGGGTAAGCAGGCTCCGCCCACCACCTCACCTGTTCTTCACCTTCTTTTTCTTCTTCTTCTTCGCCTCATCATCTTTCATTTCATCACGCAGCTTTTATTTAAATTAATTAATTTACCTTTTTACTTGTGACTTTTACGGCAAGAAGAACTTTTACTGACACCATCTCTGCTCTAGACAATTCATCAAATATGCAGCAAATAAAAAAGAAAATAGAATAAAATAGAATAAACTGAGATAAAAGCTGCTGCAGTGAAAGTAAATTGACCCGTCTTTCTGTCTGTTCTGTCCAGACTCTGCTAAAGAACAACGTCACCGCCAAGTTCTTCCACGCTCAGCTGTCCGACACCGACTGGACTGTGGCCGACATCTCCAACTTCCTGTCCAGGCAGGCGGACGACCCCCGGCCGCCGGGCACCGCCCTCACCTGGAGGGAGGTGTTCAACGAGACGGACCAGGCCATCATGAGCATCTCCCGCTTCATGGAGGTCAGTCAGCAGAAATAAATGCAGTCAGGGCCACGTTTTGTCTCGGAAGTCGTGCAGGTGAAGATCACATGACCTGACCTCCTCTTTGTGTGTGTGTTAGTGTGTGAACCTGGACAAACTGGAGCCGGTCTCCAGCGAGGAGCGACTGGTCAACCAGTCCATGGTGCTGCTGGAGGACAGGAAGTTTTGGGCGGGGATCGTGTTCCCGGACGTCCCTCCCAACGCCACCGAGCTGCCGCCCAAGCTCAACTACAAGATCCGCATGGACATCGACAACGTGGAGAGGACCAATAAGATCAAAGACGCGTAAGGACACACAGACACAGATGAAAGAGTTCCTGTTCCTGAATGGTGGGAACGACCTCTGTGACCCTGAAGTTACTCCAGTAAAAACAACACGACGCCTGAGAAGGTTTGTTTTTAAACACTCACCTCTCTTTTCCTCTTCAGGTACTGGGACCCGGGTCCTCGTGCCGACCCCTTTGAGGACATGAGGTACATCTGGGGAGGGTTCTCGTACCTGCAGGACGTTATTGAGCAAGGCATCATAAGAGCGGTGACGGGCACCAAGGAGAAGACGGGAGTTTACATCCAGCAGATGCCGTACCCCTGCTACGTAGACGACATGTACGAAAACTCACAGTGTTTCACCTGCTCTGGGTTTGAGTTTCCGCTCTGTCTCAACCCTTTCTTCACGTCTTCTGTCTCAGTTTCCTGCGGGTGATGAGCCGCTCCATGCCTCTCTTCATGACTCTGGCCTGGATGTACTCGGTGGCGATCATCCTGAAGAGCTGTGGTGTACGAGAAGGAGGCGAGGCTGAAGGAGACCATGAGGATTATGGGACTGGATAACGGCATCCTGTGGTTCAGCTGGTTCATCAGCAGCTGATTCCCCTGCTGATCAGCGCCGGGCTGTTGGTGCTGCTGCTCAAGGTGACGACCAGAGACACACAAAACACATGTGACTAGTTTCTGTTAATAACCTGGTGTGACTGACTCTGTTGTGTCTGGTGCAGAAAGGGAACCTGCTGCCCTACAGCGACCCTGGCGTGGTCTTCCTCTTCCTGGGATCCTTTGCCGTGGTGACCATCATGCAGTGTTTCCTCCTCAGCACGGCGTTCGCCCGAGCTAACCTGGCGGCCGCCTGCGGAGGAATCATCTACTTCACCCTCTACCTACCCTACGTGCTCTGCGTCGCCTGGCAGGACTACATCGGCTTTGGAGCCAAAGTCTTCGCCGTAAGTTTTGTCGACCTTTTAATACATCTCTTGTTTTAATGTTGTGCTGTGATTGGACGGAGCGAATCACATGACCTCCTCCTTCTCCCTGCAGAGCCTCCTCTCTCCGGTGGCGTTTGGGTTTGGCTGTGAGTACTTTGCTCTGTTCGAGGAGCAGGGAGTGGGTATCCAGTGGAAGAACCTGGTGTCGAGTCCTCTGGAGGAGGACGACTTCAGCCTCCGCACCGCCATCATCATCATGTACTTCGACTCCTTCCTGTACGGAGTCCTCACCTGGTACATCGAGGCCGTGTTTCCAGGTGAGAATAGACATCATCTTTAACCTAAACGACATGTGGTTAGAAGTCAGACTTGAACTGAACAAATTGAATTTTAATTTATTTGCTGCGTCTCCTCAGGTCAGTACGGGATCCCTCGGCCCTGGTATTTCCCCTTCACCAAGTCCTACTGGTTCGGAGACAAGGACGGGAAGTCCAACAAAGTCCCTCTGAACCGGAAAGGAAACCCTGGAGGTGAGTGCTGTAACACAACGTGGCCACTAGGTGGCGCTACAGAGCTGCACATAATATAAAAGAAAATTCCTGAACTGCACTTGTTCTTCCCCCAGCTGTGTGCATAGAGGAGGAGCCAGCTCACCTGGAGCCCGGCGTCTACATCGAGAACCTGGTGAAGGTTTACCGTCACGGTAAGAAACTGGCGGTGGACGGACTGACGCTCGGCTTCTACGAGGGACAAATCACGTCCTTCCTGGGACACAACGGAGCCGGAAAAACCACCACAATGTAAGTCAAGGACAACGACCAGCACTGACACAGTTATAAACATGAGAGCTGTAATAAAAACCGTCAGCATGTGAGTAAAGATCAACTGGTATAGACAGATAGAGACACAAGCACAGGTATATAAACAGGCTATACTCAGTGCACTGTCTCCTCGTGTCTCGTCCCTGCAGGTCCATCCTGACCGGTCTGTTCCCTCCGACCTCTGGTACCGCCTACATCCTGGGCAGAGACATCCGAACGGAGCTGAGTGCCATCAGACAGAGTCTTGGAGTCTGTCCACAACACAACGTCCTCTTCAGCATGTGAGATGTTTCTTTATTTCAGAATTTAAAACTTGTAAAGATCCTCATCCAGTCTATCATGTGACCATGCTTGTGTTGTCGGCGCCCCCTGCAGGCTGACGGTGGAGGAGCACATCTGGTTCTACGCCCGGCTTAAAGGCCTGTCGGAGGAGCAGGTGAAAGGTGAGATCGAGCAGATCCTGCAGGACACCGGGCTGCCGCACAAACGCACCTCCAGGACCAGCACTCTGTCCGGGGGCATGCAGAGGAAACTGTCTGTGGCTCTGGCCTTTGTTGGAGGGTCAAAGGTCGTGATCCTGGACGAGCCCACAGCTGGAGTCGACCCCTATGCTCGCAGAGGAATCTGGGATTTGCTGCTGAAGTACAGACAGGGTGAGGCTCTCTGATTGGTCGGTTTTAATCAGCTGTGGTTTGGTTTTTCATCTCCAGCAGGACTTAATTTGATCGTCCTGTGTCCCGTCAGGTCGGACCATCATTCTGTCCACACACCACATGGACGAGGCGGACATCCTGGGCGACCGGATCGCCATCATCTCCCACGGGAAGCTGTGCTGCGTGGGCTCCTCTCTCTACCTGAAGAACCAGCTGGGGACGGGTTATTACCTGACGCTGGTGAAGAAAGAACCAGAACCATCGCTCAGCTCCTGCAGGAACTCCATCCAGCACTGTCTCCTTCACCAAGAAGGTCTCAGCCACTCACACCAGTATTTTACTGCAGTATTGTGCTCTGTCAGTGTAGTATCAGCTACTTCACTGCAGTATTTTGTTGTGTGTGTTTCAGGAGGAGGAGTGCGCCTCAGTCAGCAGCAGCGACGCAGGACTCGGCAGCGAACATGAAAGTGAGGCCGCTACCATCGGTGAGCTCTCTGTTCCTGCAGAGCGTTTGATAAGTTCACCTTCAGGTGGATCTGATCTGTGTCTCTCGTCTTCGTCCTCAGAGAATGGCCCCGCAGCGTCCATCTGCGACATCCCCTTCGTCCCCCCGGATGTGTCTCTGGTCTCGAGTCTGATCCTGCGCCACGTCCCCGCCGCCCGCCTGGTGGAGGACCTGGGACACGAGCTGACCTACATCCTGCCGTACAGCGCCGCCAAGGACGGAGCCTTCGTGGAGCTCTTCAAAGACCTGGATGTGAAACTGCCCGACCTCGGCATCTCCAGCTATGGGGTGTCCGACACCACGCTGGAGGAGGTGGGACGTGTTTTTTATCACGTGATGACACTGAAGAGGTAAAAACAAAACTAAATAAAGTTTCTTGTTTTTGTAGATTTTCCTGAAAGTGGCTGAAGATAACGGAGTCGACACTGATGTTCCCTCAGGTGAGGAGTGACCTCTGACCTCATCTGTCTTTTCAAAATAAGAGTCTCTAACACTGAAAACCAGTCACTGCATCAATCCGTACATTTTATGGTGTGTGTTCAGACGGTACACTTCCTGTTCGGAGACGGAGGAGGACTCACGCCTTCGGAGGAGGAGACCATCAGAGCTGCCTGAGACCTTTAACAGAGGACGACAACAACGACTGCAACGACTCCGACGGGGACCCTGGTACACAATAATACACACACATTAACACACTAGAACACACACAAACACTGGTGTATCGTGTTTAATCATGTGACCTGTGTCGCGTCCTCTCAGAGTGCAGGGAGACGGACTGGTTGAACTGCACTGATGGGAAAGGCTCGTATCAGGTGGCTGGTTGGAGTCTGAAGAGGCAGCAGTTTGTGGCTCTCATGTGGAAACGGTTTCTGTACGCTCGACGATCCAGGAAGGGCTTCTTCGCTCAGGTACGCTGAGATCACGTGACACTATGCCAATTTAACATTTGTGTATTGTGTATTTATTTATTCCCTTTTTAATGCGTTTGTTTTTCAGATTGTTCTTCCCGCTGTGTTCGTCTGCATCGCCCTCGTCTTCAGTCTCATCGTCCCCCCGTTTGGAAAATACCCCAGTTTGGAGCTGCAGCCCTGGATGTACGAGGACCAGGTCACCTTCATCAGGTAACGACTGTCACAAAGTGTGTGCAAACAATCTAATTCTTATATATTTATCGTTGTCTGACTGTCCTCCTCCGTCTCTGTCTCCTGTCAGCGACGATGCACCCAGAGACGCCAACATGCAGAAGTTATTAAACGCTCTTCTGGACGCTCCAGGCTTTGGGACTCGCTGCATGGAAGGACATCCCATCCCGTAAGACGCTTAGAGATGTCAGTAGTCCGACATTGGAGCAGACATTTTGCTTCTTTATCATAACGCTCTCTGTCCTCCTCGTCCTCAGAGAGGCTCCCTGCACCATGGGCGATGACGACTGGCACATTCCTGAGGTCCCTGAAAGTGTCCAGCAGCTGTTCAGCTCCAGAAACTGGACCATGGAGGATCCATCTCCAGCCTGTTTCTGCAGCTGCAACGGCAAGAAGAAGATGTTGCCAGACTGTCCTGCTGGAGCCGGAGGTCTGCCGCCACCTGAGGTCAGACCACATGAAACCGAGCGGGACATGAACTCAGAGGGAATTTTAGGGTCAAATGTATGAATGTGATGTTTGTAAAAAAATCTGACTGTTTCTCTTGTTGTTTTCAGATGAAACTGAGCGCCACCGACACTCTGCAGAACCTGACGGGGAGAAACATCTCTGACTACCTGGTGAAAACCTACGCTCAGATCATCGGCAAGAGGTGAGACCCTGGGAGGACTCAGCTGATTAAAAAACATACCTGGAAAAAGTTCAAAAACAAGAATTAAAAGTTTCTGTCTGAATGTTTGTTTTCACAGTTTGAAGAACAAAGTCTGGGTGAACGAGTTCAGGTCAGTGTCTGATTCTAGTTTTAAATCCTCAGCTCTGTGTCAATTTTCCAGATTTTAATCCGGTTTTTCCTCTCTGCAGATACGGAGGCTTCTCATTGGGCGCCAGGAGCACTCAGGTCCTCCCACCAGCCAATGAGATCGATGACGCCATCGAACGAGTCAGAAAGATCTTTGAGCTACAGAAGGTCAGTTTCAGAAACGTTGATTTCTCTCAAAACAACAACTTTATATCTTAGTCGTGACTGAAACGTCGAGGGTCATTTGAAATGTTGAGCTGTTGTTTTTCCTGCAGGGAGCTGCTGCAGATCGATTCCTGGACAGTCTGTCGGGTTTCATCAACGGTCTAGACACAAAGAACAACGTCAAGGTGAGAAAACAGATTTTTAACAAAGCAGCTGTGTGAGGAGATTTTGAAATAGTTGTTTTATAGGTCTGAAACTCCCCGGTGATTCCCTGATCGTTTACTGTGAATTATTGTGGAAATAACTTATACATACAAGAACAGAGAGTTATGAATTCAGATGAATTCCAACTGTAACTCAAGATCAGACACAGATTTTTTCTTGTCAGCTGAACTGGATTTAAATGAAGAGATTTAAATACAGCGTCTAATTCTAAATATATTTCTTGACTCCTGGAGCTTAAATTGCTTCACTTAGATAAATATTCAGTGTATTTAATTGCCTTTTGTGAATGAATGAATGAAATGAACTGATTAAATGTTGAACTGTCTCCTGTCAGATCTGGTTCAATAATAAAGGCTGGCACAGTATCGGAGCGTTCATCAACGTGATGAACAACGGCATCCTGAGAGCAAACCTTCCTGAAGGCAAAGACCCCAGCAAGTACGGCATCAGTGCTTCTAACCATCCTCTGAACCTGACCAAGGAGCAGCTGTCCCAGGTCGCACTGTGAGTACACACACCTGTACACACCTGGACAAGCCCAATCTGATGGGCCGTCAGGTGTCTGCAAACTCTCTGCTACAGAGGCTTTTTATTTTGTATATCAGGAGTCTTTTTAACCATTAACACTAACTCCACCTCCTCCTCCTGCCCGTCTCCAGGGTGACGACCTCCGTGGACGTCCTGGTGTCCATCTGTGTGATCTTCGCCATGTCCTTCGTCCCGGCGAGCTTCGTGGTCTTCCTCATCCAGGAGAGAGTCAGTAAAGCCAAACACATGCAGTTCATCAGCGGAGTACAGCCGCTGCTCTACTGGACGGCCAACTTCATCTGGGACATGGTGAGACGCCAAAACAAAGCGCACCCTCTCAGTCAGAGTGTGTATGTCGTCGTGTGTGTGTTTGGTGTTGATGCACGTGTGTGTTTGTGTCTCTCTACAGTGTAACTACGTTGTCCCGGCGACGCTGGTCGTTGTCATCTTCATCTGTTTCCAACAAAAAGCCTACGTCTCCTCCACCAACCTGCCGGTCCTCGCCCTGCTGCTGCTGCTCTACGGGTCAGATACTTGACTACACTGGCGGAGGATCCTTTAGGTTTTGGTTACTGTTGAAGTTTTTTCCTCATGTTTTCATTCTGTTTCATTTTCAGCTGGTCGATCACGCCGCTCATGTACCCGGCCTCCTTCTTCTTCACGATCCCCAGCACGGCGTACGTCGTCCTCACCAGCGTCAACATCCTCATCGGCATCAACGGCAGCATCTCCACCTTCGTCATGGAGCTGTTCGGGAACAACGTGAGTCCTCGCTGAGAGGCTGCAGCTGCTGTAAAATAAAATAATAAACCCGAGAGCTGTTGGTTTAACTTTCTGTTCTTCGCAGGAGATCGGAGGAATCAACGACATCCTGAAGAACGTCCTCCTCATCTTCCCTCACTTCTGTCTCGGCCGAGGACTCATCGACATGGTGAAGAACCAGGCGATGGCCGACGCCCTCGAGAGATTCGGTAACACAAAAATACCTCCTGCCAGTAGTAATATTTTTCATCAAGCAGCTGAAAGGTTAAAGTAGTATCCTGTCATTATAACAGCAACTCCTGTCTGAGTCGCCTCACACACGCTAACAATCCCAGATTCCTGCTTTTTTAAACATTCCTGATAAAGTGCCAGATGTGAACTCCTTTCATTTAAGCAGTAGTCAGTGACAGGTGGTTGTTAAATGGTTGTGTTAATGTTGGTGTTGTTGTGTTTCAGGTGAGAACAGGTTCCGCTCTCCTCTGGAGTGGGACATGGTGGGGAAAAACCTGTTTGCCATGGCCGTGGAGGGAGTGGTGTTCTTCATCATCACCGTCCTCATCCAGTACAGATTCTGCATCAAACCCAGGTATGAAAACACACACAGACACAAACATGTTATTAGTGTTTTCAGCTGCTGCGATGCATCTTTTTGTCCACCTGGGGGCGGTAGAACAAACTGGAATAGCTCTGTGTGTGTCTGTCCGCAGGTCGGTCAGTGCACTCACCAAACTGGGACCGCTGGGCGAGGAGGACGAGGACGTGGCCCGAGAGAGGCAGAGGATCGTCCACGGCCTCGGACACGGAGACATCCTGGAGCTCCGACAGCTCACCAAGGTACATGGTCTCATCCTGAGGTCCACTGTGCATTCTGGGTAAAGAGTCTGTCTCTCAACACCGTCCCTCCTCTGTCTGAACCTCACAAATATGAAGTTTTTTACAATTTTAATTTCCTAAAACAGCTGCTCACTGTAGTTTTTAATAAAAACACAGGAAGAAATGATGGGACTATTTTCAGCGGCGGATTAATCCACATTTACTGCTGTAGTGAGTCAAAATAAAGTGCAGTGTGTGTGAGGTCTGAACAGTGAATCGTGTCCTGCAGGTGTTTAAGAGGAAGCAGAAGCCAGCCGTGGATCGACTGTGTGTGGGGATTCCACCTGGAGAGGTGAGACTGATCACGCCGAGTAAGAAGAAGAAGAAGAAATATTTTAATTTAAATGTGATGATGAATAATTAACATTAACTGTTATCGTGTGTGTGTTCAGTGTTTCGGTCTTCTCGGTGTGAACGGAGCCGGAAAGACAACGACGTTTAAGATGCTGACAGGAGACACGGTGGTGACCAGCGGAGAGGCCTTCCTGGCTGGGAAGAGGTGAGGTCAAAGGTCACATTACCTGACCTCAGATCAGCCTCCTGTGAAGATTTGAACTTCTCTCTAGGTTGATTGAGAGCTACTGAGTTCAGCACCCGAAGTGAACCTGAACACTGGTTTCTGTGGTGTGTTGTTGTTGTTGTTGTTGTTGTGTTGTTGGACTCGGGGATTGACCTGGTTCCTGCAGCTGAAACCAGACCAGCAGATTTACTCTGAGGATTAAGACTTTGAGTCCAGGAGTGAAAACCACTGAAAGCACTTCGAGTAAAATTCATGTCACATCGTTTGGGCCCGAATCAGAAACCAAATGTGATGACAGGCGATAAGAACCCACATATTAACATGACATGTGCTTTAATCATTTCCTCCTAAGGTTTTATTTTCAGTTTTGAGCAGAACAGTAGCTCAGATCTGAACCTGAACACACTCACAGTTCTATAAGTTCACTTGTTTCTCGTTAAGCTCATTAATTGTTGCTGAGATCTTCATTTAGCAGCTCTACCACCGACTTGGCATTAAAAACACAGTGAAGTGTTGCTTCATCTTTTAATCGTCGGGAATTAAAATTCACAGCTGAACGAGGTTCTCAACCTGCGGCTCCGGGACCCTGTTGGTCCTTGACAAACACAGGAAGAGAACTAAACATCCTCTGACCCTTAACTATATCAGTTAGTTTGCATTATAATAAATGGTGTCTCTTTGATTATATCTGTGGGAACAGTAAGATAAACCTTGGACCTGTTGACACGTGTGTGTCTGTCTGTGTGTAGTATCCTTAGAGAGATCGATGAGGTCCATCAGAACATGGGTTACTGTCCTCAGTTCGACGCCATCAACGAGCTGCTGACAGGAAGAGAGCACCTGGAGCTGTACGCCGTCCTCAGAGGAGTCCCCGAGAAGGAAGTCTGTGACGTGAGTCTGAAAATACACAAAGCACGCTGTTTACTTCATGTCACACTCTGAAAGATGGATGATGCCGGTGGAGGTCGTGCTGATGGTGCTGATGTGTTTGATTGACAGGTGGCAGAGTGGGGGATCAGGAAGTTGGGTCTGGTGAAGTATGCGGATAAAGCAGCAGGAAGTTACAGCGGCGGAAACATGAGGAAACTGTCGACGGCCATGGCTCTGATCGGAGCGCCGCCTGTCGTCTTCCTGGTAACTCACCGTCTCCTTCTTCTTCTCTGATCTTGACATAAAATCTCAACACAAACTTCAGCTTTCGGCTACATCTCGTGGTCTTCCTCAGTGGATTGGGTTGCTTGGTTGTCATGGAGATGGCTTGGTTGTCCTCTCCATCCACTTGAGGAAGACCACAACATGTGGCTGAAAGCTTCAGAAACAAAGGTGAGGTGCAGACGAGATGTTTTTACAGTGCAGCTGTGAGTTAAAGTACCAGAGTGCAGCAGGAGTTACACAACAGCATCAGGCCACTCTCAGCCAATCAGAGAGCAGCTCAGTAGGATTTGGAGGGTGTAGGGGGGTGTAGGTTGGAGGTGGAGGGGGGGTTGTGTAACAGAGGGAGGATTAAAAGGAGCTGCTGCTCTGTTTCCTGAGGAGAGAAGAAGAAGAGAGACGGAGGAAGGTTTATGCTTAAACTAAAAGGTGCAGGTGGAGTTGGTACAATGCTCCTCCCCCTCCTCCTCACCTTTACCTTGTGCTTCCTGCTCCACCTGTGGGCCAACCTCAACCTGGCTGTCCTAATCGTTACAGGACGAGCCCACCACCGGCATGGACCCCAAAGCTCGCCGGGCCCTCTGGAACTGTATCCACAGCGTCATCAAGGAGGGACGCTCCGTCGTCCTCACCTCACACAGGTAGGACAGACACGTCCAAACAGGAGACACCTGAAGACAGGAAGATGGTGTCGTCCTCTTAATTTGTGTGTGTCCTTACTTCATTTCCTTATTTGTCTTCAGAGGGTGTCCTCAGTATGTGTCCTTAGTGTCCCCAGATTGTCTGAGTGTCCTCAGTTAGTGAGCTTAATTTGTCTTTTTAGTAAGTGTCCTCCAGGTTACTTTTTCTGTTTGTGTCTTCAGTGTCCTTTCTCTGTGTCCTCTGTTTGTATATTAACAGAGTGTGTGTGTGTGTGTGTGTGTTGTGTATTTCAGTATGGAGGAATGTGAGGCTCTGTGCACCAGGATGGCCATCATGGTGAACGGCAGGTTCAGGTGTCTCGGCAGCGTCCAACACCTGAAGAACAGGTAAGGCTGACTCACACTGAATTTCAAAATAAAGTGTGTTTCTGTCTCTGGACGTCCCGTCAGCTGAGATACTTCTCTTGTTTTCCTCAGGTTTGGTGACGGCTACACCATCATCCTGCGGGTGGCCGGGCCCGACCCCGACCTGCTGCCCGTCATGAAGTTCATCGAGAGCGAGCTGAGCGGCAGCACGCTGAAGGAGAAACACAGGAACATGCTGCAGTACCAGCTGCCCTCATCTCTCACCTCGCTCGCTCACATCTTCTCCATCCTGGCCAAAAATAAAGAGATGCTGAGGATCGAGGACTACTCCGTCACTCAGACCACACTGGACCAGGTAAACACAGACCGTACACACACACCTGAACAGGTACACGCATTCATAACTCTCACATGAAGCAATGACTGTCTATAAAGATGGACGACGCGTCTCCGCTTGTCCCAGAGGACCAAACTGAGCTGATGTCTCCTGTGAAAGAAAGGACTGGAGGGTAGCGGGGGCTGATGGGAAATGTAGTCTGTAGCGATGTAGACTGATCCTGTTTCTTGTTTCAGGTGTTTGTGAACTTTGCGAAGGACCAGAGCGACGACTATCACTCCAAAGACAACTCAGGTGAGGCGGAAAGACGTGTCCGTCGATATGCCGACGCTGAGCTCGAACCCGGGGGCCGCCGAGGGCGGGGACAGACTGAGGGAGAGCGTCATGTGACCCCTGCGATCGCGTGACCCGTGTGACGTCAGGAAGCTGGACCTCCAGCTCGGACTCGACCCTGCAGCAGAGAGGACACCTCCCCTTCTCCTGTTGTGATGTCATACTGATTTCTAGTGGGCGGAGTCACCTGCTGCCTCATGCCAGTCAATGCAAATTATTTCCTGTGGAGGCGCTGAGCCGCTCGCAGGCCGCCGACCAGACTGAGTGTTAAAAAAAAAAAAAAAAACTTGAATGAGTTCCTGCAGCTCCTCGTCGGTGCTGAGACGTTTTCCTCTTTGTGTGATTGAAGCGGTGCCTCTAATGAACTCGTCAGGGTCTTTTGTTATTCTGAACTAACGATGAAGAATCCAAATCATTTCAAACGGCCGAGGGCTCGACTGCAAAGAAAATCACATTTTTAAAAACACGTTTGATTCCGTTTTTACTGTGTCAGACTTTTATTTATATGTGTAGTTGAAACAGAAAAGTATAATTTGTTGTTTTATTTTGGCGGAGTCCAAGTGGCAGTACTGTTTCCTGTATTGTTTAACAGCCAATCATAGAGCTTGATACAAAGAAGAGGAAGAGTTGATTGATTTTATAGTTTTTTTTAAGAAAAGATGATAAAAGGAGCAGATTTGTTTGGTCTGGGTGTGAAACAGTAAAATACCTCATCAGCTCCTCACAGCACACTACAGTATTGAACCGTAAACAGCTGATCGATTATTGATCGATTGTTGATTCTCCTTCATGTTTCGTTTTGTGTCTGAGCTGCTGTTGAAGCAGGAGGTGGATCAAAGTTTTACCAGCAGGAGGCGACACTGAGAGAGCCAATCACTGATCAGGGCGAAGCAGCTTCAGCACTTTGTGTTAACGGGATCAGTTTGTCTTTGCACTGATGTAAAAAAAAAAAAATCCTCCTCAGATGATAAAACCTGTTTTTGTTCTCTGATCATCGACAGGAAAAAAAACGTTTATTTAATGTGACAGAAAAGGCTGATGGGAAGAAGAACTGTTACTGACCCTGAACAACTCACATTAAAATGAAACAAATCTACTGTGTCTGCTGTGTCTTTAATCTGAGCTTTCATCTGCAGACACACACACACACTTCCTGAACTTTGACCTTTGATTCATAAAGTTCTTTCTGTTCGATCTGTGTTTGATGTACTGAAGTTTTTCTGACGCTTTGAGACAGAACGTTCAGTTCAATGTTCAATATTTGCATCAAATCTCAAACATGTCCATATAGATTAAATAAAGCTGCCAAATCTGTTTCAGAGAGTTAGTGAGTTTGTGAGAATAGTTAGAATTAATGGAAATGGAAAATGCTTCATTATGTAACCCTCTGGAGTTCAGGTTCACTCTGGTTCACTTTCACAGACTTTCTAAGCATTAATCTCGTTAAAAATGTCCTTAGTCCACAGTCATTGTTTCCTTTTTTTCAACACAAACTCTGCTGTAAGTCTGACTTCTCATTTTGTCAATTTAAAGCTGCTGGATAATCACAAACAGCAGAAAAATGTCAGAAATGAGACCATAATGTTTACATGTTTCCCTGTAAATCACTGAGTGATTATATAAAGTATAACCACACAGAGGACAGATGTTTATATCTCACTTTATTATTCAGTCATGTTTTTACATGCAGAACAAATATAACACCATGGCTCAGGTTTAAAGGACCAATCATCAGCCACTGAAATGTAAACCAAAGAGAAGCCCCACCTCCTCCAACCCTCACAGGATTGGCTGCTGCCACTGTCACTCGCACACTGACTGACCTTTAACACAGGCTACAGCTAAATCTGAATGAAAAGTTTACATCAGCAAAGTTTTGTAAAGGATCAGTGGTTAGCACAGAAGCTCACAGAGGACGAGACTAAGATCAGCATTTAGCCTGATATATATTTGTGCGCTGAACTGACGCCATAGCTACGGCGTGGCCTGACATGCACCTCCCTTGATGTTAAAGTCGTGTTGACAGTGTTTGTCTCTGTTGCCGTGGGAACACAGGATGTGACAGGAAGTTACTTCATCGGAGAGAAAGGACAGGGAAACATGAGTTTATTGCTCTGAGAGTCAAGATGGACGACGCTGTTTCTCACTGAGGGAGGGACAGAGAGAGAGAGAGATCTGTTAGTGATGCTATTGATCATTGAAGGATCACAGGTGATTGATCACTGTGATGATGCCACACAAGTGTCCAGGTGTGGTTTGACAGCACAGGGGCTGTGGGCGGGGCCTCACCTGCAGCGACCACTCTGGCGTCATGGTGGGATTTGTGTCGTACCTCGGCGCGCTGGTCGGCGCTCTCGAACCACCAGAGGGTGTGAACTGATGGAGGGAGGACAGGGTGACGTGTTTGACATTGACATTAAGCACATGAAACTGGACGTTAGTGTTTGTTAGTGTCTGGTTGTTGTTTGTTTTTTTTTTTCCCTACAGTGTACCTCGATTTGTACCTCTGTTCAACTGGCCGAACTCGCTGTGGAAAGCTCCCACTAACTTGCCATACCCCGGTGCATCATGGGCAGTCACAGCAGCCTGGAAGGCCTTGCCCCAAACCGCCGGACCACCGGGACGCATCTGGTAGGAAATCAGCTCATAGACACCTGAAACACACACACACACCTGGTGTTATGACATGGATGTGATGTCATTGAAAGCAGGTAGTTTTCACAGTGTGGGGGCGGGGCTTACCGCCCTCCTGTGGCGGCCTCTGCAGTTGGCTCCAGGGAACCATGTAGGTGACCTCGTTGTACTGGGATGTCAGCATCGGCATCGCCTTGGAGATGTACTCTGAGATCCAGGAGGGGTCCTGAGCCAGGGCTGCCCGAACTCCTGCCCGCTGAGAGTAACTGTCTGAAGGGGGAGAAGGGGTGAGGAGAGGAGGTCAAGTCCACTTTAAAGACCCCATGAAGAAGAACAAAGAGAAGAAGAAGGATGTCCTCACCATACTTCCATATATGGAAGACCTGGTTCAGGCCGCCATACTCGACACTCCAGTAGCCAATCAGCTCAGAGTGGGCGGTGCGCAGGTGGATCTTCTCATTGGTCAGCTTGAGGAAGGCGGTGTTCTGGTCTGGACGAATGTAGTAGGTGCGGAACTCATAGAAGGTTTTGTGTTTCTGCTGGGGGCCGGTGGACAGGTGCACACGAGGCTGCAGAGAAGAGGGAAGACAGCAGAGGTCTGACGGTCAAACTGGTTCAGAACCTGAGAGTCTGGGACCTGGACTATAGGCTGGACTCAACCTGGGACACTAAGACCTGGACAAGAACACAGGCAACAGCAAGATGCAACACCTAACACGACATGTGATCCTTTCTGCAAATCAGGCCACTGTTCACTGCAGTGACAAGTTTGATTATATCAGTATATACACACCTGAATCCACTGTTTCTATTCCTGTTTCTATTGTTTTCTTTCATCTTGTTCCTGTAAAGCAGGAAGTGAAATAAGTCGACTGAACAGAAAAAGTCTGAACAGATCAGAGAACAGATCTGTTGTTGGATGAAACGTGTTCTACATGTTAAACAGTTTCTGCTGCCACCTAGCGACCAAAATAAAACATTACAGGTGAGAGATACGTGACTGTGGACCATGAACCAGCAGGGTGTGTGCGTGTGTGTGTGTGCACTGAGTGTATGAGAGTGATTTACACTCAGTTATTATTAAAACCACACAGACTGAACAGCTGCTGCGATAATAACATGATTATTACTTTGGAGAAATGATGTGTGAGGACGTTTTTAACACAGATTTAACTCTGTTAAACCAACAACAACAGAAAATAAAATCAGTACCTGCAGAGTAAGCTTGATATTTTTTATCCACAGAAGTTCTCCACATGCTCCACACAGTGAGGCGTTCAGGTAAACTGGTTTCTACAGGTTTTTTCTGTTTTCTCTGCAGAGGCCCCTCGGCTCCTGGTTAATTTTAAACTTCAGGTTTTGACCTTTTCACTGAGATTGGTCCAAAGATCAAGGACAAAACCTACAAACATGACAAACTTCAAATCTTAACCTGTGACTTTATCAATCAGAGGCAGAGGATTGTCTGTGCAGATGTGTGTGGCACAGGTGTGAGTCTGTAAAATCCAGGTGAATATCTCAGTGTTGACCTGCTGTAAACTGTGAGGTCAGAGGATGAAATCCGCCTGGTTCTGAGGTGTCAGGAGGATCCGGTCTGGTCCAGTCTCAGAGTTGAGGTCAGCTGGGTTAGTTTAGATGAGGCTGTGGTTAGTTAAAGTTAAAGTTGGAGATAAACTCACCTGAGCAGCAGCAGCAGGTGTGACCAGCGCAGCAGCTGATCTCAGTAAAGAGCTTCTCAACGTCAACATGCTGAAAGTAAAGTGACAGAGAAACAAACGGAGCAGCGGAGAGAGACAGAGAGGAAGTTATCAGGCAGCCAGAGATCCTCTGTGTACAAGAGGTCTCACTACATACCGAGAAAAAGTCCCAATGAGATGACCCCTAAAAATCTGACTGAAAACCTCTCCTGTTATTAAGGTGTATTGTGTATTTTTGGTTTTCTCCTTATTTACAATTTTCTATGAATAAACAGCAAAGTTATATTTGGCTGTTTGGACATTTCTTCTTTAGCTTCTCCCTTATAATACCCTTAACATCCTATTTTATGTCTTTTTATATTTCCTTTTACCTTCTGTCTTGGTGTCTTTATGTTTTATAAAACTCTGAAAGACCTTTTAGTCAGAAAGTTTTTCTGTATATAAACTTATTTACTGACAGTTCAAAGTCTGAATCAGAGGCATTCATGTAAATCCAATTTCAGAAGAAGTTCCAGAGATAAGAAAAACAATATGAAAACATTCATTTTATTTTAATCAGAAACTTGGTTGTATTTTTGGTCCCTGAAGTTGCAGCAGAGTGAGACCTCCTGTCGTCATTGTCTCCTCTCATACTGGAGACGTCACGGCGATTTTTTTTTTTTCTTATTGATTATTATTATTTTATTATCAGTGCCGACCTTGTACATGTCTGCGCGCGACATGTTTGGTTTTATTTTGAAAATAAAAAAAATAATTTTTAAAACGGAACATAAACATAAGAGGAGTTTGACGTCACATCCGTTCAGGAAGTCGCATGACAGCAGACGCATGTGTGTGTGTGAGTGTGTGTGTTAGCTCCAAGGTGAGCTCGGTGTGTTCGGGTGAGTCCCGGGCGGTGTAAACATGTCTCAGGTGTTTCAGGTGTTCCGGGTGTGTGTCCGCCGGCAGCTGTGGAGGACCGTCACCCGCCGGGTCCCCGCTGCGGTCTCTGCGGGGCGTGCGGGGTCCGTACCGGACTTAAGTCGAGGTGTGATCCGGCAGCTCAGCAGCAGAGACAGAGGAAAGGTCCGGGGCTGCACCGTAGACCCGAACCTGGAGGAAGAGTTCGTGTTTCTGGACTGTATAGGTGAGACCGGATACAGGTGCAGGTCTGAGACCATTAGAGGGGGCAGGCCCAGGCCAGTTCTCAGTGGGGGGTGGGGGTATGGCGGGGGGGTCAGAATCTGGGTGTTAAGGCTGCACTGAGGTCAGACAGGTTAAATCTGTTTCTTCTGTGGTTCTGGTTCTTGTCCTGAAGTGGTCTTTGTGCTCTTCTTCTTTTCTGGTTCAGATCGAGAGGAGGACCCCCATCAGCAAGAGAAAGCCCTGATCCAGCAGCTCCAGCAGCTGCAGATCTCCTCTCCGCCTCCTGTCTCTCCTCCTGAACACCTCCAGACCCCTCCTCAGAAACAGCACCTGAGGTCTCTGGAGCGTCAGCTGCAGGCGTTGAGGGACGAGGCCAAGCAGGAGCCGCACCCGGACTCTCTGATCCAGTTCCGATGATGTGGACTTCCCATTGGATGAGAACCTCGTGGCTGCAAAGAAGAAAAAGAAGAAGAAGAGTGAGCACAAGGTCTTTGGGACTCCGGACGTGGACGAGCCGGTAAGTGACACCTGCTGCTCCGGCTGCGGGGCCATGCTGCACTGCACCGCCATCGAGGCCCCCGGGTACCTGCCCAGTGAGAAATACAAGGCCCTGCTGCAGGAGGGGAACCTGGCGAAAGCCACCTGTCAGCGCTGCCACCTGCTCACCCACCACCACAAGGCCCTGAACCTGCAGGTGTCCAGAGACCAGTACAAGGCCGTGGTGCAGCAGATCCGCCCCCACCGGGCCCTGGTGCTGCTCATCGTCGACCTGCTGGACCTCCCGGACTCCATCGTCCCCGACCTGCCCGAAGCTGGTGGGGACCAACAAGCACGTGGTCGTCCTCGGCAACAAGATCGACCTGCTGCCCGGAGACTCGCCCGGCTACCTGCGGCGGATCAAGCAGCAGCTCGTCCAGTACTGTCAGGAGGCCGGCTTCGGGAGCCAGGTCACGGACGTCCACCTCATCAGCGCCAAAACCGGGTATGGCATTGAGAACCTGATCACCAGCCTGCAGAGGTCCTGGAAGTACAAAGGTGATGTGTACCTGGTGGGGAGCGCCAACGCGGGGAAGTCGACCCTCTTCAACACGCTGCTGGAGTCCGACTACTGCAAGTCCAAAGCCTCTGATGTCATCCACAAGGCCACCATATCGCCGTGGCCCGGTGAGCACCAAACTCCATTCACTTTTCTATCAATTTAGTGTCTGCTGAACATAAACCAATAACTATCCTGATAATCATCTTCTATTTTTATGAATTGATTCTCTGTGTCAAGTGACTGTGTTTGTGTTTGTCGCCGTGGTGCGTTCAGGGACGACTCTGAACCTGCTGAAGTTCCCCATCATCAACCCGACTCCGCACAGGATGTTCAAACGACAGGAACGACTCGCTGAAGCATCGCGACAGACGGAGAGCGAGCTGTCCCAGGAAGAGCTGAGGAGGCTGAGACACTTCAGCAAGCAGGGGTACTTAGTGGGTAAGAGACGGGGAAAGGGGGACGGCGGGGCAACAGGAGCTGCTGGATTCAGTTTGGACACAACTTTTACATTTTGTGACTTTTAATTTCCTGTTCACCTGTTCTCTCGGTCAGGTCGTATTGGCAGAACGTTCCGGTCCAACAGCGGCTCCAGACCAGGTGTGTTCGAGTTCGATCCAGATAGTTTGGCTTTTGGAGGAAATGAAGATGAAGAGACGACGACAGGTGAGGACACTGAGAGAAAGAAGCGTGTGATTGGACGAGATCATACAGGTATAAACCTTGATGTGATGATGTTTAAGGAGGACTCTGCCCGTGAGTCTGGAAGGTGGAGGTCGTCCAGGATGTGACGTTAGTGGGGCTGAGGAGGGACAGGAAGGACTCAGTGTTTTTTTTCTTCTGATTCGCTGAGTCTTTGACCTCTGTGTGACCTCTGACCTTTCAGGCCCCAGCAAGGCGCCGGTGGAGTTCACCCACAACGAGCTGAAAGACGCTCACTGGCTGTACGACACCCCGGGGATCATGAAGGAGAAAGATGTGAGACAGTTTTACTCCATACCTCCACAGAGTCATGACAGCAGGAGGCAACCCTTAATAATCTCTCTCTCTCTTTCTCTCTGCTTGTCTGAATGTATCTCGCCCAGATCCTCAGCCTGTTGAACGACCAGGAAGTGAGGTCAGTGGTTCCCACTCACGCCATCGTCCCACGGACGTTTGTGCTGAAGCCCAGTATGAGTCTGTTTGTGGGGGCTCTGGCCAGGATCGACTTCCTGGAGGTGAGAGATATAATATTATTATTCATGATCAGTTATTGATCGATCGGCTGTTGTTTGGATCACGTCTCTGATCGACTCGTCCTCTACAGGGGAACAAATCCTGCTGGTTTTCAGTCGTGGCCTCCAGTCACGTCCCGGTCCACATCACCAGTCTGGAGAAGGCCGACAGTATTTATGAGAAACATGCGGGACACATCCTGCTGGGGGTGAGTCACACGGTCGCAGCGGTCACATGATCAGTCAGCTGTTCTGATGAATGGAGTTTTAGTACTGACTCTCTGTGTGGTGGTGAGTTCAGGTGCCTATGGGAGGGTCGGAGCGTATGAAGGAGTTTCCTGCATTGGTTCCTCAGGAGTTCAGGTTGGAGGGTCGAGGTTACCTGGAGGCTGCTGCTGACATCAAACTGTCATCTGCAGGTAAACACACCTGGGAGAGAAATATATCCTCATGTGTTTATACACCTGGAGCATTAAGTTGCACTCTGATATCCTGTCTCTGTCTCTGTGTGCAGGCTGGGTGGCTGTGACGGCGGTGGAAGGTGATCAGGTGTCGCTGAGGGTTCACGGTCCAGAGGCAGCAGGTTTTAGTCTGAGGACGCCCCCGCTGCTTCCTCACATTGTCTCCCTGAAAGGAGAACGCATCCGAAAATCCGCCGCCTACAAACCGATGAAGCCACAGGGGCTTCTGGACACTGGACTGTCAGCCAAAGGAGCCGAGAGGCTGAAGGTGAAGCTGAAGACGTGAACCTGCAGACACCTGCAGACAGGTAGGAGGAGGAGCTGGTGTCCGCTGGGATGTTTGTCCCACACCAGGGACAGATGTGGACAGAGCAGATAGACAGAGAAGCCTCCTGGCAACAGTCATGGCTCTGACTGACCTTTGACCTCTGTGAGCTGGACGAACTCAAACCGATCTTCTGCTGCAGCATCACACAATAAAGCAGCGTTTTCAGGATGTAACGTAAGGTGTGGATCATGCAGTGATGAGGTGAAGTTTGACAACCTGCTGCCATAAAACGTTTGTATTCATGTTAATTGTTCTGTGACGAGCACAGTCAAATACATATTCTGTTCTCTACTTTGTTTCTACTTTGATCATTAATGACAGAACAGGAACAAGTAACCACAGCTGATTTTGAAAGTCTTTATTTAAAAAACAAAGAGCAGAAGACAGTTTGACAGGTTAAATTTAACCTTCACCTCACCGTGTTAGGTTTGTAGAGAGAATAAGAGCAAACAGATAATAACGATACATACGACAGTTATAATGCTAATTTCAATCTGTTTCCATTAGAGGAAGAAATCCTGTTAATGAGAAACTAATAAATCACTGCTAACAGGGAGCGTTCAGTCTAAACCTTTTCTCAGATTTTCTGCTTTTCTCTGTCAGTCAACTGAACCAGGGTTTGACTGTTTATTTAAACAATTTGTTAACTGTAATGATAATCGACAGAACAGTCCATAATGAAAATATTATGGTGGTGATAGAGGTCACTTGTGGAAACAGATCAAGAAAGGTGAAAATAAAAAAAACATTTCTTTACAGTCAGAAGAAAATACCTACACAAGACAGAAATTCACTTTGGCATCTTAACTAAAAAAGGGAATATTGCACGAAATTATTTACAATGAAATAAGTTGCATTTATTCTTTTTCTTCTGCTACAGTCTAATGGTTTTCTAAAGGCCAAATGTAGTTTCTCTTTATTCTCGCCTAGCACCAAAACAAGACTGACGTGGTTCTAAATGAAGACTGTTCAGTCCTGGACTATTAAAAAATACAAGGTGGTGTTTTATAATGAGCTAAGATCTGTAGACGTGTCCTCCACAGATATTCACACTGTGCATGTTTTGCAGGATCGTCTTTTTGGATTTAAACACGTCAAAATATCTTGTGCTCATAAAAAAGGAGAATAAGTCATTTCACCCAGTTACTGAAATAGAACAAAAAGAAGAGCTAAGAAGTTTTACTGTACACAGACATGATTGTCAAAGGCACTGAAGGTTTTTAAAAATGGAAAATCCACTTTTAGCATTAGGAAATAATATTTGGACAAAACTGTTTTTCTGACCTCTCCCGTAAACTTTATATTACAATGACAGTTTGTCACAGACTGATGCAGGGTGATGTTCAAATCTGTCAGTATCCCAGAAAAAAAACTTCCTTGACTTGAGGTCATGAATTCATCGGTGCAGTTGGATGAGGATTTCAAAAATGGTCCTTTTAAGAATTCATCTCAAGGAATTAACAGGTTAAGAAAGTTAATGATGACTTGACATGATCTGACAATGTACTGACATAAACTCATCCACCTACATGTCGGTATATTTACACAGAGCAGACTGTCGTCAGGTCAGATCAGAATCTAACATCTGATAAGAGATAGAGTTTATATAACCATTTTTTAGGATACAGGCTCTCAAACAGTTTGTGTATTAATATATGAAAAGACCGTTTATAATGACCATAGAACTGGGATTAACTGCTCTGCCAGCTCAGCTTACTGGATACAGATCCTTATTTCTGTCCTTTAGTGGTGTTGTCCATGTAATAGACGTTGACGAGGTGACGGTTCAGGTGACGGCGGTACTCCGCCTCCAAGGGGAACGTACGGTCACAGAAGATGCACATGTGACTCTTGAGCTCCGTTGGTGTTGGGATCTCGTCAGTAGGCGTTTCGGGGTCGTTGGCCATCTTACCCGACCCACTGCCATTGCCATTGAGGCCAGAGTCGTCGCTGCCCTCAGAGGCGCTGTCGCTGATGTCACTTCCCCCTTCGTGACTGCTGTGGATCCCTTCGTCGTCCTCTGGGTCAGCGGGTTTGATTCGCTGACTTGGAAGCACCAGAGAAGGTGGTGATGTGGGTTTTAGGAAGGTTGGAGCAGGCCGGTCTTCAGCTGAAGAGGGTGTGTCCTCACCTGAGCTGCAGGAGGGTGAAACATCCATCTTCTCTGAAGGTTTGTCCAGAGTCTTTTCTGGCACAGCTGAGACTGTGTCGTCTGTGAAGGTCTTCTTCTGTGCTGGGCTGTTTTCTGTTGGCTGGTGCTCAGAGTTTGTGGTTTGCTTTGAGTTGTCCAGCTGAACGGATGCTTCTGGAGCCTCTGTGGTCAGACTGGTGACTGACCTTGTCTTGTCTTTAGCTGGATCCACAGCTTGTTGAAGGCCTGCGGCTTTCTTGTTGGAGCTCCTGGTCTTCTTCTGCTTTACTGGTGTTGTCCCATTGGACTTTTGCTGAATTGGAGTGGCATCATTTGACTTGTCTTCTGAAGCAAGTTTTGACTGCACCTTCTCAGCAGATGTGGCTTTCAGTCGTCTGGCTTTGGATGGCGTCTCAGATGAGCACTTTTGGGAAAGATCTAATGCCTCCACTGCTTTCCTCTTTGAGGGCTTTTCTTTAACCACCTTTTCCTTTTGATTTTTCTCATGACTTTCTGGTTTCTGCTGAGCTTCCTCAACAGGTTCTGTAATTTTCTCTGACTTCCTTGATCCATACTTCCTGGGCTTGTTGATGCTTTTGTTCTCCTTTCCACTGCTATCATTCTTCTGCTGTTCTTTTTCCTTCTCAGGCCTTAATTTCCCTTCCTCCTTTGTCACTTTCTGCCTCACTATTCTCTCCTCCTTGGATTTTTGTTGGTCAGATTTCTCTGTCTCCATTTGGTCTTTTTGGGATTCAGGCACTTCTGCTTGGTCCTGGACAGTCTGTTTTTCTGCTGGTAGCTTCTTGACTCGTCTCTTCACCTTGGTGTCTGTATTTACAGCAGCTGTTATCGTCTCAGCCTGGGTTTCTTTAACAGTTGTGTTCTCTGCAGGATTCTCGTTGACCTTCTCAGCCTTCTTCTGCCTTGTTGTGACCTTTTTCTCTGGTTCAATCTTGTCCTTCAGCTTCGGTAGTTTCTCTTTCTCAGAAGTGGCGCTGGATTTCTTCTGAGCCTTGTCCGGTGTTTCACTCTGTGAAGGTTGAGCAACACTAGGCCTGCTGCTCTTTCTGATTGACAAATTGATGGGGCTCGAGTCCACAGCCTCATGCTCGTCCCCGTCGTCCATGTCAAAGTCCTCCTCGATGCTGGATGAGTTGTCAAGCTTGCTTGCTCTGGAGTCTGAATTTTCCTCTGCACCATCAGGACCGGGTTTCTTGACACGCAGTTTGACTTTAGAGACATCCACGGAGACGTTGCATCCAGAGTGCCTGGACTTGATGTGGTACTGCAGGTTGCATTTCTTGGAGGCAGCGTACTTGCAGAGCGGACAGAGGAACTGGCGAGGGTTGAGGTGGAGTTCAACATGCTTTTTAAAGTTGCTGCGGTCTGCGGTCTTGTAGTCGCAGTAGGGGCAGGAAAGAGGTTTGGGGCCATTGTGGACCTGCCGGGCGTGGCGGGTCACCTCATGCTGATTGGCTGCCAGGTAGTTACAGCTCTCACACTTGAAGGGACGCTCACCTGCACACAGAAGGTAAGATGTTATGATGCTACAGTGGACAATGTAGCAGGCTTTCCTTTAGCATGTGAGTCTGATTCAAGGATTGACATCGACTCTGTATCTATCATATAACAGCCTCTAACACTGGTCTGAAATCTGTTGCTTCTGACAGGAGACTGTACATGCAGGAGGATTCGGGTCATGTGCACACCAGAGCAGGTGAACCTGAAAACACTAATTTTTTTCTAAAAGCAATGATGTCTCTTGTTTTCTTTAATCTTGTAGATGTATCATGTGATGTGTGTTTTCAGGCTGATCTGCTTTGTGGTAAACATGTCAGACAGAAAAAAAACCACAACACAACACAGGAAGTCACAGCATGTAGTTCTGATCTAAATCACTTTACCGTGTTAATCCACTGCTTCAAGTGAGAGCAACACAAACAGAAGAGTTAACAGTGTGAGTGACAGAAAGAAACATAGTCAGTAATCAACTATTTCTGTTAGTGAAAATAATACTACACAGCTATTGATACTAACAATCCATCACTACTACAACAGTGCCAGTTTTACTATGTAGCAGTTCTATTTATCAGTGTTTCCTGAAGGATCAATGTCACTGATTAGTAAATTAGTAAATAGTGGTGTTCTCTTCTTTTACTCATCCATTGATCTAGAGTTGTTTCTATGTTTTAATATTAAGAATATTTTACAGAGCAGAGTGTCGAAGACTGACCTGAGTGAGTCCTCATGTGTCGGGTCAGGTGGGTTTTCTGTGAACTGGAGTAGTCACAGTACAGACACTGGAAAGGACGCACACCTGTAAAACACAACAAATTCATCACATGTTCACCTGGATAAAGACTTTTAAATGTGGACAGCTAGTGAGTCTATGAACAACCTCAGAATACAGATAAACAGAGACAAATCAGAAATACACAAACAAAAAACTTCACTTGTGTTTTACTTGGGATGCAAAGACAAAAATAAAGACAACAAAAAAAAGGAGGAACAAAGCCGAGAACAAACCTGTGTGCGTCCGGATGTGTTGGATGTAGTTGCTCTTGCGGTCGGAGAAGTAGGAGCACTGGCTGCAGGTGTGCAGTTTGCTGGGGAAGTGATTCCTCAAATGTTTCCTCCAGTGGTATTGACTTACGGTGGTGTATGGACACAGAGTGCACTTAAACACCCTGAAGAAACACAGCAGCAGCAGAGGAATGTGTTATTTAACAGGCTGTTAGATGTCACTGATCACATTTAGAAAATCAGGACTTGCTTCCCGTTACCTGTGATCCTCTCCCTCCTTGCTGTGGTGTTTCAGGTGGGCGATGTAATGGTCGTATCTGTTGGTGTTGTATCCGCACCGTTCACACCTGATCAGCCCTTTGATGTCACCTGTTGTCGCTGTGGCTCCTGCCTCCCCGCTACCATCCCCCTCCCCACCTGAAGGAGCCTGGGACTCAGGTGTTTCTGCCTCCTTGGTCTTGGTCTTGCTGCGCCCCTCCACCCGGTTCACCACCATCATCTTGCTGATGCTGTGGGTGCTGAGATGTTCTACGAACTCCTGCTCGTTCTGAGCCTGGAAGTGACATGGTTTACAGTGGAAAGGTTTCTTCTTCTTGGTGCTCTCCGTCACAGCAGCGGGGGGACTGTCTTTACGTTTGGCAACCTGTGTTTTAGTGGCGGTGGAGGGACGGGTTTGAGGGCGGCGGGACAGGTCTTCAGCTTTGTCCCCATCGTCCTCCTCTTCCTCCTCTGCATTGTTACCGACAACCACAGCCTTGATGCTTGGGCCTGGAGACTCTGGATACTCGATGATACAGACCTCTCTGTGGTTCTGGTTGTCATAGCTGTACCTGGTCAGACACACAGGTGAGTTAACAGCATGATCAGACACACAGGCGAGTTAACACACCCTTAACACTTTGGCTAGGATCATCAGCACTGGCCAGTGGCACATAAGACTAACTCCTAACCTGATGATGCTCTCGTCCTCGCTGTCCGAGTAGCTGCATCCCACCGTCTTCAGCTCCATCATCTCCTTCTCGTCGGCTGCGCTGCCATCACAGCCACCGCTGCCACCCTCCGACGCCGTCACCGCTGCCACGTTGGCTAGCATCACCAGCTGAGGGGCGGGCAGCGTGTTCCTGGGCATGTCGTTCAGACTTTGACCGTCCTCCATCAGAGAAACACCCACAGGAAACATCTCCACCGAAAACACAGTCTGAGCGGACATGTTGAGTTCAGCTCTTCACCTCTACAGGGACGAAAAGCTGCAGACGACAAGAGGATCAGAGAGCGTTATAAATTACAGAAATTAGGACACAAAGGTGAAGACTTAAGTAAATACAAGTCTGCATTATAATGAAAATTAATCTGCAACTTACATTATCAGTGCTGGAAAGCATTTTAATATTTTTATTGTACTGTAATTAAGTGGAATTTCAAGATATTTGTACTTGAGTATTTCCATTACTTTATGCTACTTTATACCCCTACTCCACTACATTTCAGAGGCAAATATGGTACTTTTTACCGCACTGCATTTATCTGATAACTTCAGTAACTTTGCAGATTTGTTAATAACACAAAATATAATCAACAAATAAATGATGTCTAATTATGAGTTAAGATAAGACTTTATTGTTATTATAATTTTTAAATAAATTAAAAATAGTAACATGAC
This sequence comes from Lates calcarifer, assembly GCF_001640805.2. NCBI lineage: Eukaryota > Metazoa > Chordata > Actinopteri > Centropomidae > Lates > Lates calcarifer. The sequence continues at coordinate 23,854,442 of NC_066840.1, read as the reverse complement.
ATGTTGATCAGACAAAATGATTAATCAAGAAAAGAATAAACAGATTAATCAATATTGATGATAACTGTTTCAGTGCTAGTATTGGGCTTATGTGATACTTATTATTTACAGTACATCTGTGCTTAATCCTTTTTAGTAGCTGAAGTTACATGTTGTTTTAGAACATAATATCAGATGTCATTTCTCTTCATCTAAAAGTCGCAGATGAAATCCATATAAACTTCCAATCTCTGAGGTAAACTTTTCTCAGCTGAGATTTGATGTGGTCTGATGTGAGGAACTGAAAATGTGCCTGTCGGCCATTTTGAAACAGCACCACAGCTCAGTCGACAGCGCCACACACGCAGAGAAAACACATTCAGAACTCCCCCTGGAAAACATACAACTTCACCTAACTACACTGAGGAGGCCGTTAGCGGTTAACAAACACTGGTGAGTTTTAGGGTGAGAAAATCCACATCTAAAGGTAGATTAAATTAAAATGTAACGAAAGGGGAAGTAACCCGATTTTTTAGTAAGACCATAGAAAGTGACAAAAACCTCAAATCAGCCAGATAACAACAGCCGATCGACAAATATCTGATTAAATCTTAAATGTGGTAAAACTATAATGTAGGTTTGGTCACAGGAAGCACAAAGTAAGTTATTTTAGGTCAGTTGGAGCAAATAAAATCCACTTTAGCGCCGACAATGTGGTAAAACCTGTTGACTATTTAAAGCAAAAGCGAGTTTAAGACTAAAAAGTAAAAGTCTGAGCCTCCACATGGTTTCTGGGGACTTTAAACCAGATTAAAAACATTTTCTATAAAACTCTGATTCAAGCGTGTCTGCCACTGTGATACTTGCGGAGATGTGTTTGAAAGTAAATTCAGATGCTTTAAAGTTTACTGCTAAAAGTGAGTGTGGTCTCTGTGAAGTTGTGATTTGCAGCCACCATGTCCGATCCCGTCAGTGTTTCACCAAACTTAGTTTGCGGAAGCGCAGAAGTCGATTCAAACAGCGACATTTTGATTCAGATATTTAAAGTTGGAGTAAAGTGTTGCAGGGTGGTTTTCCAGTAGTTTTTAGGCGACTGGGTTAAAGTTAAAGTGTTAAATATGAGTAAAGTGCGGGGCAGAGGTGTCGGAGTGTTAGCCATGGTCCTGATCAGCCCCGGACAGCGCCTTCTTCTCCACCTCACCGCCTCCATTTTCCTCTAAACTGCCAACAACTTTACAGCCGCTCTGCTCCGAGAAAACCCGCCCTGCGGCCCCAGGCTGTGCCCGACATTTAATACCCAGCAGCGCAGAAACTCACCGACTCCTCCGATCCAAACTTTACTCAAGTTTCGTGGACTTTTTCCACCTTCGTGCTTTACTTTCTTCGACGAACAGCGCGGAGAGAAAAGTGTAGACGGAGAAGTTTCCGCACATTCCTCCACAGCGAGCTGCCGCCGACGTACAGCCGTGACGTCAGCACGTTGCTCTGCGGCGAATTGGAAGTTTTTCTTGTCAAAGTTTCAGGGTAAAGATCTCGCTTCAGTCTATTTAACGTGTTGTTAAGATGTAATAATGTAGAACAACCTTCATCCAACGACATGTCGCACTCAAAGTGCTGCAGTGTGTTTCTGTCAGCTCAGGTGTGTTAGAGTCATTCAGTCCACAGGTATCAATACAATATAAATACAATAAAATAATAAAATTGTGTCTTATTAAATTTCTTTAAGTCTTTATGTGCATGAAGTAATTATCCGACAGAAAACCTCATATACCTTTGTTTTATTCCATCATATTAGAACTGTAAGGCTGCAACCAACTATTATTTTCATTATTAATACATCTGACAATTATTAAATATAATAATATATATAATTATATATAAGATGGCTAAATATGCCCAAGTGACCAGATTCTTCTGAGAATAACGCTAAAAACTGGGTAAACTAGTAAATGTTAATGTTTGAGATTGTTGCCAGTTAATTTCCTGTTGATCAAAACTAACTGAGTACCTGAATCACATAACAAAATCTGTTGTCTTCATGGAGACACTAAAGCTGTTTCTGCTGTGTGTGTCTGTGGTTTCTGTGATGACTTTAACTCTGACTTTATCTGTTAAATCAGATTTTATCAGTTAATATTGACATTATCTATTCATGTTCAGCTCTGAGTTTGTACAAGTGAAAGATATTATTGACTACAAGTCATTCATGCAGCATTATCACATAAAGAGTATTTAATTTAAAAAATCAATCTGTATCATTGGTATTAATCAAGAGAAGATGCAGAGTAGCATGTTTAATGAGATATGATGAAATTATCAATTTACTTTTTGTAGCAGCAAGTAAAGATACACAAAATTTAGCATATGAGATGCAGCATTAGAAACAGACAGTGACAAATACTTTTTAAAAGTTTTATCACTTTATATTCATATAACATTTTCTTTTTTTTCTTCTTTTTTTTAATTACTGACACAACATAAAACTACCTCGCTGCTGTAGTGGTCATATTGAGTGCTAGGACACAGATGGACTCTTTTGTTTACTGTATTTCCATCTCAATAGATGGTGCATTGTGAGGACATCACTCCACTGTTATATTAATACAACTGTAATATAAATACATGGGTGTGTTTACAGTCTGTAAACAATGTTTACTGGCAGGAACTGTTCTGGGAGTTATTTGCATTAGGTAGGGCACACACACACACACACAGTTTGAACAGAGGTTATTGAAGGTTAAACATGTGACATTCTTTATTCACATGCAGGGCTTTATTTCCTTTCATCACTACAGAGTGTGCAGACAGTTAATATTATCAAAGCAGCTCCATGATAAACACTGGGATAAAAAATTAAATAGGCTTTAAGAGACTAAACTAAAACAGATTTTAAATAAAGAAATAATGATGAAAAACGGTTGGAAAGACCACTAATCAATTATCCAGAAACACTGATCAAACACTAATTAATCATTCAGAAATATTGATCAATGATTCAGAGATACTGATCAGTTATTGATTATTGGTTCAGATCAATGATTGATACCCTTGGTGTGTGGGCGATAAAGCAACGTCATAGATTGACACACGCGCCAACCACGCCCCTTCCTGATTCTACTCCACAGCTTCAACCTGTACGGAAACATTCCGGATGTATGGTGTGCCTGCCTTCAAAATAAAAGCCTAATATTTGTAAAGGGGTAAAAGGACTAGTGTTTTTTTGTCTCTTAGCATATATTCATTGGTTGTGCTGAAAGTTGTAAACATGTGAAATAAAATATCATAACAACTGTTTAGATATATGGATCATATAAAACATTTCAGTTTGACAACTTTTCCCAGAAATAAAAAACTTGGTTATCATCACATTATGAACATTTTGCACAGCTAAAATGAAACTTTAAGTGTTGGTGTAGTTGACATAAACATAAACAGGACATAAACAGGATAACTCACAAACATGTATGTTTTAGTAGGCCTAGGACTTTTAAAATAAGTTTTTTAAAAAAGATTTAAAGAGCAGAATTATATGTTGTAATAACAATTGAATTCACACTTAAATGACACTCTTCAGTTTACAGCATCAGTTTGTGGGTTTTACACTTAATTCAGCTTGTTTTCATTCATTACCTTTGGTTTCTTCTGTCTCCTTGTTTCTCTTTTCTTCTCCCTGTAAAAAAAAGAAATGAAGTTTACTTTCTAAAGAACTTTAACTTTAACAAAATAATAAAATGTTAACAAATACATGTTGTTATTCTACTTTTTAATTGTGGATTGATAACTTTGAGTTTAATTTAAAAAAGGAAACACTAAATAAAATCCAACCTATATCAGTTGGACTCCTGCCAACACTCTATTGAAACAATTAGAGTTCCTGCTGTTCCTCAAGGATTAGATTTTTCCTACATTTTTTAATTCATTCATTGCTATTGTTATTAAATTGTATTTTTGAATTTAATGATTTGTATCCATGAATGATTAAATGTTGCATTAGCTACGTTTTCGGTTTGTTAGAGCGTTTCTAAATGTACAATGTATTAGATTAATAATATTAAACACTGAAAGTCTGTAATTACTGTGGTAACCATATACGATTAATTCGAATAGATTTTATTTTGAAATCACCAACCGGAAGTGCGATGATAACTTCGTCATCCTGACAGTTTGGTGTCGTCCGCGGTGACTGAGTCGAAGTTTTACGAGTTTCTCCGTGACTTCCTAACGGTGCTGTGTAAAACCAGGGTTTTTTGTCAGTACTCGTTGAATCGTATTCGTTGACATTGTGTGTCAGGGGTCGTGTTGAGCTGCGGGGAGAACTTTTATTCTTTTACCAGCCGTTTTTTAACGGAACCACTTAACGGAGACACGGAGTTCCCGAGCGGCTAACCGTACGTAGCAGTTAGCGTTAGTGGTTTAACTTTAACACTGAGCGGACGGGGAAGCTAACGTATCTCACTGTTATCTGACTGTGACAGAGCCGAAACCTTTAACCACTCTTTGTGTTGTTATTCGGCTTCTTTTTTGGGAGCTTTCTGGGATAATCTGACCGAACCTCAGTGGTCAAAAACTTCGAAACTTTGAGTCCAACTTTAACGAAAATGGAGCCTGAAAGAAGCAGCTAACAGTTAGATAGCGGGGAGGAAGAGCCCTGGGGGAGCCATAAAAGTTTATTTGCTGCTCTTTAAAAAGTATTCTCATAGTAGCCGATTGAACCGGCACACCTGTTAGACTTTAATCATTTTTTCCGGAGGTGAACCACTTGGTCAGGATGCCCGGAGACACCACCGTCAACTTTAATCTCCTCCACCGGACTTGTAAACTGGTGGTGCTGCTGTGTTTCCTCCACATCTCTGTTACTGTCGTCTTTTACGTCCGCTCTCTGGACCTGCGGTTCGCCTTCGTCCAGAACCAGCAGTCCCATAATAATCCCACACAGCTAAACCAGCCCAGAAACCCCGGGTTCACCTCCAGAGCTGAACCAAAGGACACCGAGACCAGCAAAGGCGCAGCCGTGGATTTCCAGGTGGAGGAACAGAAAGACGAGCCGAAGCTCCCGGACAATCCGCCGGAGAAGGAGAAGGTAGAGGAACCGGTGAAGAAGCTGGAGAAATGCCCAGAAACGTCACCTCTGTTGGGTAAGGCTGGTTTGATTTCCTGCCTCTGATTGATGTCACTTTACCGCAGAATTATGTGGAGCTGTCAGAGTCAAAGAGATGGTTTAGTTTCAGGGGAAATCCAACCTCAGTCAGTTTCTGCTGTTGCAGATTTGGGGCATGTTACAGGTAATTTGAGCTACCACGTGAAAAGCGTCAGATTTGATTTAAGATATTTTCATGTGAGATGCTGGTGTAGTTTGTGTCTGAACTGTCACACCGAGTTTAATTCAATATCGACAGAACACATGATTGATTAAACCTTTAGTCTAAAAATGTCTGAAAACATCGTCAAGTGGCTTTTTTGTCAGTTAACTAGTGTAAAACTCAAACATGTTCAATTTGCGTTCAGATAAGCAGCGTTTTCTCTCAGATGTGACATTAAAACAACTGCATTTTTGGCAGAAAAATAGATTAAAACATTGAATTGAAACCAGCCAATACTTAATTTTCTATTGATTTATCTATTAGTTATTTCTAAATGATTATCAGTCACACTAACTCCAAGAGGCTCCATCAAATCTCATCAGATCTGACTTGTGTGCTTTACTTTCAGTGTAAATAATTCACGTGGCTGTCAGACTGCTTTACTCTATTTATTCTATTCAAGCTTTACTGAACCAGGGAGCATCTGTAGACACATGACCACATTAGAGACGGGTGTAGAGTGTAGGGCAGATTACACTGAGATACTGTTTGCGTTTGGGAGGAGTTGAGAGGATTAGACCAGGTTGTTAAGAGTGTTGTAGTTCCGTGTGTCTCTGAACAATGAATTGCAATATGATATTGTCTAATATACAAATCACGGGAGCTGCAATGTGTCCAAACATACCGTTATAAATGAAGCATGTGTGTGTTTGTTTCATGGCCTGTCAGTCAGTTTTATTTTCATACCCCCGAGTCACACATTATTCTCAGTGGGCTCAGACTTGTGTACTTCGTTATTGTTTTTATTCTTCAGTAGGTTCTGCATATCTATTCATGTACAGGGCTGATTTACAGCACAATGAAGCCCTGAAGGCAAGTTTCCCCTCAGAGACAATAAATTATATCAGAATGAGAAATTGACACTGACATCAGAATTATCTAAGAATAAATGAGTGTTTGAAGTGCGTTCATTGAAGAGCTTGTTTTTGACACTGACAGGCTCAGAGTGTTATTTTAAGTGTCTAACAGCATTATGGATAGGATTCCTGCAGAGATAGAGCTTTTTATTAAAGAGTAAGATGCTTTTTGTTTAATCAGAAACATCGCTATTTATGATGAAAACAGCTATTTTACAGAGCAAAGCACAGAAACACCAGAAAATATTTGGAGTTTTGCCTGTAAAAATAGCTAGAAATATAAATCGATTCACGTTGAAAACAGTTGCAGGTTGAGTTGTTTGAATCTGATCCAGTTTGAGAGTTTGTCAAAGTCCAAACACTGCACTGAGGTTTGTAATAACTTTATTCAAGTACTCTGGTAAGTTACAGCAGCAGTGACTGTTTTATGTTTTGTTGGGACGGAGGCGAGGTAAACGGTAGAGAGACTGCGTTCATGCTACAAAGTAATCCACCAGGAATGCGACCCTGTGCCTTCAAGTCAGCCTGAACCAGGTCTGAACGCAGCCTCAGGACTGACTTCTTGCTCTGAGACCAGGTCCCTGCGGTGTGCTCCAGTAACTGTTTCTCATCATGATTTAATGTGTGGTTGTTGTTGAGTTCAACCCTCAGTGACCTTACAAACAGCTGACTGTGATGATTGATCATCGTATTGATTATCAGCGACTGAAGAGACAAACTTTAAGACGGTTTTTATTTTACTGGGCCACAGAGAACATCCTGAGCTCTGTTGTCACGTCATGGTGTGAAAGTTAATGAGGCCATAACACTTAATGAATGTGATGTTCACCTGTGAGATTTAGTTTAATTAACCAGTGGAGACACACAGGATGTAGGTGGATTTAGCTTCATTAACAGAGACGTGTGTGAATATGCACCGATCAGCCTCAACATTAAAACCACTGACAGGTATTAGCAGTAGATGTTAGAAAATAATCATTAGTTGCCGCTCTACTAACAACAATATAAATGTACACAGATGTGTAACAGCATGCAGGTGTAGTCCATGGTTCACCTGTGCTCAGGTGAGACAAAGGAAATGTCAGATGTTGTCATGTTTAACAGGAGCTGCTGCTGACTATCAGCTTCATGTCACTCTGAGTGTCTCTGTGTTTCCATGTCAGATATCTGGACCAATCACAGCCTCAGGAGTAGATCCTCCTCTTCCTCCTCCTCCTCCTCCTCTTTCCTCTTCACGGTCTCTGTCAGTGCTGCTGATTTATTATCCCCACCTCTCTTCACTCTCAGCAGCTCTGACTCTGAGTCTTGGTATAGTTTAGAAGGAGAGGGGGGGTTAAAGCTGCAGTCTTCTGATTGGTTGTTGTGGCTATACAGTTGTGTCTTTGAAACCAGCCAACAGCAGCAGCTGACAGCCTTACAAGTCTTTGGGGAGACAGTTTGTATAAAACCAGATGTTTCACAGAGGAAGATTGTATCTTCTCTTCAGGCCGTGCAGCTCGGCCACAAGAGCAGGAGCTTGGTTCATTTATTTGTGTAAAAAAAAAAACCCTTTTTGGTGGTAGTTTCTCTCAGAACACACCGCTCCTCAAAGAATATCTCAGTGTTTTTGTACCTGGGCCTTATTTTCCCACGTTTTTGGTGTGTAAATGATTGATAGAGATAAAAACTGCAAACAGCTGCTGCAGTGTAATCCACTTAATTGCTTCTTTTTGCCACTGACAGGCTCATTCAAGTGTCTGGCAACATTATGGATAAGATTCCCACAGAGAGAGACCATTTTATTATAGCTATATATCTATAGCTATATATCACTACCAGACTCCATTGACAAAAACAGAAATTTTACCACACAGAACACAGGAGCTGCTGGAATACTGAATACGTCTTCCTCTACAGAAAGTCACACAAGTCTTACAGGTTTGGACTCAGAACAGGTTTTGGACTCTGTCAGTTTGACGATGGTTTCTGGAGTTCAGTGACATGAGCTCACGCGTGAACTGGATGAGATGAAGCTGTGTGTCTCTCAGTTCCTCCGGCTCGTCTCAGTTTGATCAGTTTGTGTAACTTTGGAGTTCAGAGATGTTTGTTGTCAGACTGATGTTTCTTCAGCTGGGACCCCCCCTGGTCCCCCACGTCCCACAGCTCAGTCTGCTCTTAAAACCACCAAACTGAACACATCAGGTCTGATGTCTCAGTCCAAAGACCGACTCTGTTTAATCTCAGAAGTTAAGACCATTTACTAGAAACCTCTCTTCACGCTTTATATACTTAAACACGAGTCTGAACAGGCTGTGATGAATCCAGGTGGATTTGATTCTTGATACAGATTTGATGAAAAACCACAGCTGGATCCTCTCACAGTTTGTGGTGACACTGACACGTCATCAAACAATCAGTGAAGCCTGTTGGACTTTAGAGCCACACCATCCAGTTACTATGAGAACTGAGTGCAACGAGGACAACTCTGAAACACACCACATGTTCAGAAACATTATATTCATCTGTGTGTTTAATGGTGCCTGGTTCAGCCTGGTTTTTATCCCAGCATGAGATCTTTCATAAGACCCAGAGCAGATATGTTTTGATGTTAAATTAATCCGAGTTTGAAGACACAGAGTCCAGATGAAGGTTGTTGACCCGAGATCGGTTCCTGACTTTTCTTCTACAGGCCTCGCAGTCAGGATGGAAAAGTACCAGCTGGAGTAAACGTCTGTGTCTGTGTGTTAATGAGCAGTTTGGACAGAAACCAGCCTTTTTCTGCAGCAACATATTTGTCTGATTACACACTGAAAACCCTGCTGAAGTTTGGAAAAACTGTCTGTTTCCCCCTCCTGCCGTTTGTGTTAAAATCATTTCAGTCTCAGAGTAAAACAGTGAACAAACTGTAAGAGGTGACACGCATTTAACACATTACCTGAACACACCTGAGTACATTTTAGACGTCACAATTATAATGTGACCTCTGGTCCTTCCTCACAGTCACAGCTTTGATTATTTCAGGCTGTTTGGACAAGGAAGTGGATTCAGTGAGGTAACATTAGCGACACGATTCATCTTTGTGCTCTCATCCTTCTGCAGTTTGTGTTGTTTTTGTCAGGTGGTTAAACAAGTTTGTGTTGTTTTTTTTTGTCGCACTGTTTGCATATGATTTGGTACTGTAAAGACACTGGTACAGAACAGACGAGAGCAACACAGAGAGAAAAGGGCAGCACCATTTCAAAGGACTAGCTCTTCACCTCCTGCTGATTTTGACTGTTTGCTCTCTTCTTATTCTGAACTGCTGCTGCAGGATGTGAGCACAGCATCGACTGTTTGATTTGATATGCAGCTTAATTTCCAATGAGTCAAGCATGTATTTAAAGCACAGATGATCGAGTTCTTTTAACTGTGGAGAAACCAAAATCATGATCATGATTAGTACTTAAATAAATAAATAAAGATAAAATTGTGCAGCCCTGCCTGTAAGAACAACAGAAACCGATCACTGTTTTTCATCTACTGCTGTCTCATATCTTTACCCCTGAATTTGAACTCAGCACTAGACAATACACAGTAGAGTACAGTAAAGAAATGTGACAGTAGAGGACTTCTCTCCATGATGTTCAGGCAGAGCTTCAGAAACAGCTTTTCTTACAGGTTTTTGTAGCCGAGCTCGGCCTCCTCATTTCACATCATGAAACATTCACATGCTATAGCTCACAATCCTAAAAAACAACACGTCATGGTTTTATGGGGACTTACGTGAGGTTACTAAGCAACCAGTGAAGTCTCTACTAAACAATACAGCTCCCAGCTCCCTGGAAAAACCACAACTCCACATCTTTTAGATTTCTTTTTGTGCATGGACTGTAACAGACAAAATGCAACATGTCAACGGTCAGGAAAAGTCACCAAGGCTGCTGTCTGACACTGAAAAGGCCACATATTTAATGTGTGTGGATGCTGTTTAAGACGTCATCTGCTGAATGAATTGATCACGGTCTGGCAGTTTCTGCAGGCCTCAACTGTTTCCTGTGTTAAATCCTGCAGATTTTCCCCGCTGGATGTTTTTTTGGTCTGTTTTGGCATCTGTTGCTAGATTTGTGACACTGCTGTAAACGGTCCAATCAGTTACTGACTGTGTTACTGTACAAGTCTCTGTCAGTGCTAAGTATCATGCATTCAGAAGCGTTCACTTCTCTCATCAACAAATTAGATTTTTTTCCAAATGTTTTCTTATTTCTCAGTAAGGAGTGGATGATATAAGCTGAAAAATTATATTTCAGGGTAATTTGTGGAAACAATTTCCAACTTTTCGGCTGCACACCACCAGCTATGGCAGATAAACTCTGGCCCTCTCACGACTTCTGAGTTTTGTCACACTTGCTGTCCGTGGTTTTGCTTCAGTGGTGTAACAAATTGGTTGTGTTGCCACCTTCACCCTCCAGAAGATTGTGGGCTTGCTGGAGGTCTGACTTCTTAAAGCAAAACAACTTCACCGACTGTGAAGAGAGTGAACAGAGACACTGACTGTGAATATTTTCTGTCCTCAGTGGGTCCTCTGCGGGTGGAGTTCAGCACTCCGGTGAATCTGGAGCAGGTGAAGAGGGACAACCCCAACCTGCAGCCGGGCGGGCGCTTCAAACCAAAAGACTGTGAGGCGCAGCAGAAAGTCGCCATCATCATCCCCTTCCGCAAACGGGACGAACACCTCAAGTACTGGCTGTACTACCTGCACCCGATCCTGCAGCGGCAGCAGCTCGACTACGGAGTCTACGTCATCAACCAGGTACGGTGTGATGTCTCAGCGATGTCATCAGACCCCAGGTGTCTACAACCTCCTCTCAATCACGTGATAGTAGATAATGGTCATAGTATCAGTAGAGCTGATGTTGTAATGTTGTAGGAATAAGAATGATATTGCCTTTGAAATAGTCTGTAAATGATTAATCAGTTATCATTGTAGATTCTAGTGAACCAAGTCCTTTACTCAAGTGTTTGATCTCTCCTGTCCATCACACATGACCTGAACACAGAACAACAGCAGGCCTATTGCTGTATATCAGTTCCTTATGAAGTTACAGAAAAGTATTAGCTCAGGGTGTTTCCAGGACTGAAAAGGTCCTGGAAACGTCCTGGAAATGTCCTGAAACCCGAGTATGTCGAGTGGATTACATCCTTTGTTGCAGTGAAATATCAATATCCGTTTAAACACACTCAGAGAGGGAGTGTTCCCTGTGTGTGTGTGTGTGTGTGTGTTGTTATAGATGTGTGTGTCTGGCTGCGCTGCTGACGTCCACGTCTTATCAGCCACAGCGAGAACACACTGCTTTTATCATCCGAGTAATTTTACTGGGAACCACAAGGAATCTCTTCATCTGCAACTCTGCATAGTTAAATCTACTGTAGCTGATGTCTTTATCTTGGACGTTCTGATAAGACAAATACAGCAATCCTGTTTGATGGGAAACAATCCAGCAACACCCTCAGTACTCACAGTACTACAACTACTTCTAATAATACCACAGTTACTGCCCCTGTTACCCCACTGTAGAGTATTGGAGGAGTTATTTCAGATGTCTTATAGACAGTGGTGGAGACCAGAGAAGTTCATACTCTGAGGTACTTAAGTACAGTTTTGAGGTACTTGTACTTCACTTAAGTATCTTCATCAAGTATCTATACTTGAAAGAGCTTTATCCAGTGTTTTTTTTTTACCAGTTTTAATTATTGGGTCTGTTTGTTTTGGAGAGGAGGCGACCTATGTGGATAATTTGGCTCCTGGTAAAAACCTCCGGAACGACTGATACTGAGTCGTTGTTTAACACTGAAGACAACAACTCCCATGATCCCACACTAATTTACAGCCTCATCAAAGCAGCCCTGCCCCCTGTGCACCTGCGGTAAACCCTGGTAGCTACAAGTTACTTAAGAGATTAAGCAGCATAATAAACTGCATCATTAAAGATTAAATCAGTGGTTCCTAACCTCTCACAGAAAAGCTGTGCAGCCTTATTACACATGTTTCAGATGTTATTTCAGGTCAGCCAAAGAGAACAGAGAAACAAAACTTCTCGCATGGTTTCATTACAGTAACTGAGGCTAACAGAAGTAAAAGATTAGGAAAAACAAAATATAATTAGTGAGTCAGAAGTTTGTTTATTCATCTTTCCTCTCCCATGATTCATCTGACGACCCTGATGGACCCTGCTCACATGCAACGAGCTGATTAGAAACTGATTTCTGGTTTACACGCAGAGGAGACGAGGTTGTGCTGTCTCTGCCTTCCAAGCATTCGACTGGATTGATTATTGGAAACAGTTCTGTAAGTTGAGTGACAGGAGTGCGCTCCTTTTTATCGTCTACATGGCAGAGGTTTTGTGTTGTCCCTCCAGCATCTTCACTGCTCAGTCCCTCCTGCAGATATCACATGTGGCAGTTGTTTGGTTCGACTTTAGAGACCTGGATCTGCTCCTTGGAAGGATTACATGAAGGCTGTCGGCCATGTTCGGTCTTGTTAACAGCTGTGTCGTGTCTGTTTTTAAATGTCTGCAGTGTCAGAGAGAGGCTGATGAAATAATCAAAGATCAATTGTTAATGACATTGGCACTGGTGTGTTTTAACTGCATGGAGCCTGTGAAGATATAACAGTGTGTCCACAGAACATGGCCCCGTTCTTCATAGCCTTGATTTCAAAATAAGAGCACGCTGTCATTCAACATAACTGCATCCTGACCCAGACTATCTAGATTGGAATTATTATCAGGATCATTTTAGCCTGATATCAGCATGTTAGTCTAGATTAGATAAACTATGTTTGAAGAACAGGGTTGTGGTTTGTGTATTGTTCAGGTCTGACTCTTCAAAATAAAAGCTCTGACTCTTTAAAACTCTTCTTCTATTAAAGTTTTCTTCTTCTTCTTGCAGCTCTCTCTGTGTGTGTGTGTGTGTGTGTGTTTGTGACTTGACTCACAGTTGTTCTTCTCTCTCCTGTCTGTGTCCTTCCTCCTCCTCCTCCTCCTCCTCCTCCTCCTTTGTTTTAGTTCCCTCCTCACCCTGCTTCTCACACTGCCCCTGCTCCCCCCCCCCATCCCTCTGCATGTCAGGCATGTCTGACCAATGGCTGTGGTCGCTGGAGACGCTGAGACCCGCCGCCTGCTTGGTCTCAGCCAATAGCAGCTGGTGTTGGCTGAGAGGGTCGCACTGGTAAACGGGCTTCTTTCTTCTCTTTTTTTCTATCTGCTTCTACTGTTTTCTCTTTGTTTCTACCGACAGGACACAAACCAGAGCTGAACTGCCAGTCAGAGTTTCTATTTTAGATGCATAAGAGGTTACAGCAAACTTCAGGCTGTGTAAAGTTTAACATGTTTCAGTGTGAACTCATCAAGGTGGGTCACTCTTTACTAACCTCTTTTGTATAAACAGCAGTTCATACGTGGGGAATGGGGTTAACCCTAACGCCATGCATGTTTTTATACATTCATGCATCATATTATGCTTAGAACTGAAGCTGTGATGATGCTCGTATGGACAGATTTAAAGAGGAAGCTCAGCAGTCAGCAGGAGAACATGATGAAACACAGAACAACGCGTTCTCACGTCCTTATATTAAACATGAAACATGTTGAGGCGGCTGCTCTGTCTGCCCCTCAGGTAGAAAACAACACTTCACACCTGAGATCTCATTGCAAGTGTTGGTTGCCTAGCAGCAACTTGGCCTGTTTATCACAGCGCACAGCCAAATACCTGTCATAGAAACCTGATGAGGAGTTATTATCAGTCATGCAAGACAGGAAGAGATTTCCTGTTTGTTCTTCAGAGACTCAGGTGTTTTCACTAATGCAGTGACAGCGAGTGTTCACCTGATCAGTGAAAGGAGAGACTCCGTGAACTCGTTTTGTTAACACGAGATAAAGACGTTCCGACTGCGCAAACAACCTGTTTTGCATCCTCCAAGCTGTGAGGCGTTCAGGGACTCTATAAGCACTAATGAAGTGAATCCACTGTACAGTCACGTCTTTAAACCGTCAGTAACCTAATCCTGAACTAGAGGGTGTGACTGACATTGTTCTGTTCACCTGAGTGACTTCAGGTTTGTTGGCATGGTATCAGTGCTGTTAGACAGCAAGCGGCAAATTCTCGCTTCATTCTGTAATTGATGCAATTACTGGATGTGCAGTTTGAAAATCGGAGAGATGTTTTCACGTCGACTTCAGCTTCAGTGAACACGATCAGTAACAAACTGTCCTGAGCCAGGAAGTCCAAATGGAGGAAACCATCCAGTTTCACTGAGCCTCCTCCTCCTGCCTTTAAAATGTTTATTGGAACCAAATGGTGAACAAAATGTCAGGGGCAGTAAACAGAGCGGAGAATGCCAGGACTGGAGAGCCAAGTACTTCACAGAGACATGAGGATTCACTTCTGGTGTTCAGGTGTTCTTACCCTTGGTGTCATGGTGTCTTAATTTATACATGACAGCTGTAATACGAGGCACAGTCTGTAGCACTTATGCACTGTGAATATTAGACATGTTGTATTTTGTCCCCATAGTTTCTTAGTGCTGGACCTTTGGACTAAAAAATGTAAAATTTAGAAACAATGACTGACAGAAAATAGCAGGTTTTTATCTACAGCATCGTCACCTATCGTTGATTTTATTTAAAATGGAAAATTGAACAAAGAGAAACATGAGTGCACATGAAAGCTGAGATGTTTCCTGCTGCAGAAAACACCTGGAACAAACGTCACATCTCACAAATGAGTTTGGAAATCTACTGAGCATCAGTAGTCGAGTCAAAATCCTAAATTACCAAGGGACTGTTACAGCCTGTACAACATCCTTTGTTCTTAGAGCCTCAGTTCAGGAAAAGGGAAAAGGGAAGAACCTTTATCATATCACAGTCCTCTGCCTAAGTCTAGACCTGTAAAACCAGTTTGACAGCCTGGGGGAATACAGTTCAAATCAGCTCTCCCCAAACTCCCCAGATCCCAATCTGATCCGGGATCTGTGGGATGTGCCAAAACAAATCGGATCCATGGATCCACCTCGCAACCCACAGGACCTAAAGGGGGTTTGGGCTCCTTGTCGTGTTCCTCGAGACATTTCTGAGCAGTTTTTGTGGTGTGGTGGGAGCATCGTCCTGCTGGGTTATAAGTTAAGTCTCTGTGGAGTTCATCGCTCTGATCTGTTAGAAACATTAAACAAAACTGACGGCCTTCTGTTCACAGGTGATCTGACGTAGTTTGATGGAGGATTATTCCAAAATAAAAAATGTTTTAAAAACACAAAATATAAAATCTGTTGTAGAAAACGCTGTGAGTCTTTTGTCAGTAAATGCACCAGTGTAAATGTAAAAGATCAATTTGATTATGAAGAAGATGGAGGAGAGTTTTATGTCTTTTCATTGTGTTGAACTCTGTTTTTTTTCCCCTGGGATCAGGACGGAGATGTGATCTTTAACCGAGCCAAGCTGCTGAACGTGGGCTACGCAGAGGCTCTGAAGGAGTACGACTACGAGTGTTTCGTCTTCAGCGACGTGGACCTGATCCCCATGGACGACCGGAACACCTACAAGTGTTTCAGTCAGCCTCGACACCTGTCTGTGTCCATGGACAAGTTCGGCTTCAGGTGAGACAGCAGTAAAGGGTCTGAGTGCTTCGTTCACTGTCTGCTAATGAAGGTTCATCAGTGTGTGTTTAAAGTCCTAGAAGAGGATGATTGAGGTTTTCTCATTCTGGTTCTGATGCAGACTCTCTGTCGCCGTTTTGTAATTTTAAAATTGAAACCTTCCTGTTCTCGTCTGTAACTTGTGACTGAACGGAAGCTGAAGCGACCACAGAGACGCATGTGATCGATCACAACTCATCCTGCAGGAGGTGACTCACACATGCACAAAGATGGCTGCCTCCAGCTGTGATGATGAGCTGGAACAAAACACGTTTAACACAAATGAAGCAGGAAGTGTGCAGGAGATATACCCAGCTGACCAACACATGTGTCTGCTGCAGATCACTGTAGACTCCTCAGACTGAAGCAGACTACATATAGAAATACCTGAATACCTGTTTTATACAAACCACTAAAAGTAGAAGTCCATTAACACGGGGTAAACCGAGCATTTCTGAGCACAACTCTGTTGTCTTCTGGAATAAAACCCAACTATTTCTGTGCGACCTAAACCTCCCTCCTGACAGCAGCAGGTGAAAGCTGCCACAGAGAACACTGTGTGTTGGCTGATGATCTTATCTGTCTCTTGAGCTGTGATCTTATGTTTTCTATTTTTAGAGCTGACATTGACAACATCCTCACAGCCTCACAGTCAGCCTACGCCCTTTTCACAAAGGGAAGTAAACCAGCAAATGACTGTAAAAGTTTAAAAGTGCTGCATAAAAAAGGAATAAACTGTAGTCTGTGTTCAGAGGAGCTTTAGAGACTCCACAAGATGTTTTTCATTTTCAGTCCTTCAGCCTCTGTGCCACCGGCTCACGCTGCTGTCATGGAAAATACCTCAGGAAACATAATGAACATAATGAACGTGTTGGACTGAGGTTAGAGGAAACTGCTGCGTCACTTTGTGTGTGTGTGTGTGTGTGTGTGTGTGGAGTTGTGGTTGAACATGCAGTGATTACAGTGAATACAGGGCCTCGGCTGGAGAGATGTATGACATAGATGTGATAAACTCGGGGTCTGGTTGCACATCAGTTTCAGGCAGGTCTACTGGTCCACAGGGGAGTTCAAGTTCACTTCCTGTCATGAGGAGACAGGGTGTGTTTGTGTTGGGATAGTGCTGACAGAGACATGACAGAGGAAGAGATCTGCTCTGAAACGCCACCATCTGTCTGACCCCTCACTTCCTGTTTCCTGTTCCCTCTCTTTCTCACACACACTCACACAGGATGAATCCAGGAGTTTGTCGCTTCATTTCCTGTTGTGAGTCGGTTCAATGGAGGTTACATTCATCAGGTCAGCACCTGTCAGCAGCTGTTAGCCTAGCGTAGCTTAGCACAAAGATGTGAAACGGGGCAGAACAGCTAGCCCTAGCTAGCCATAACTCAGGAGCAGAGGGGGGTTTGTGACCATATTTCACAGATGTGGATGTAAACTGTAGCTCGACTGGTTGGTGGAGGCATACGACTGTGAGGCAGTGACTGTGTTTAAAGGAGCCTCACACACACCCTCCATGAATGATGGATGTGTGTTTAGGTAAAAATATTTTCAGTATGAGGGTTCATGCAACAAGTTTTTCTGGCTCCTCATCATGACCTGAAACAACCTATTTTCTTTTAATGGATGGTAGTTTTTGTGGTGTAGTAAAAAGTCTGATATGGTGTCTTCCTGTCTTTGTGTGTCTGTGTCCTGTAGGTTACCTTATAATCAGTACTTTGGGGGCGTTTCCTCGATGAGCAAAGAACAGTATCTGAAGATAAACGGCTTCCCCAACAACTACTGGGGCTGGGGAGGAGAGGACGACGACATCTACAACAGGTACGAACCTCAGTCTGACACTTCAGCTAGCGGACAGGGAGGCTGTGGTGAAGCGAGGTCACACAACATCTGTGACTTGAAAAGGTTCAGATTTCTAAAGCTGCAGAGCCACATCTGTAAAAGATTCAAGTGACCTGAGCTGCTGACGTAAATGTCCTACTGTTAGCGTTAGCATTAGCAGCCCAGGCTCTGTGGTCACGTTAGTTGAAACCCCAGCAGCAGTCGCTCTGGTCAGACTCATTACTCCACATGATACGAGCTAAAACTGTAAACTCTAGTGGGGCGGGTCTGTTTTATTTCATCTATGTGGCTTATAAACTGCAGCAGAGCATGTGATCAACATCTCGTGTTTGTTTAAAAGCTCATCGCTGCCGTTGAGGCGGAAATATTAAACCATGTCGGCTGCACATTAAGTTAAAGATTCAAAAATAAATGAGAGTTTAGAACCAGAACAAAACTTCATTTGATTTATTTATGCGTCAGTTCTAAACTGGAAATATTCTGTGACCTTCAAACTAAAAGCTCCCAGAGGGGATTTTTATAAACAAACACTTGACTGTGTTCGAGGGTTGTGTCTGTTCACTGCTACTAATTCAGCACAGGAGATAATGAACATTATTCACGTCACCTGTCAGTGGTTTTCATGTTGTGTCTGCTCAGTTTATTTGATGATATCTCATGGAAAATAAAACCGTGTGAGACCTGAGAGAGAGAGAGGCTGAAAAAGGAGGAAATGCAGTGTTACTGTAGAGACGTCAACAGGTGACCTCAGGTGTTTGTTTACAGTCTGAATTATTGATGAGCTGCCTGCTGCTCACCAACCTCAGCAGAGACTGTGAGGTTTCAGACAGACCTGTGGAGAGCAGCTCTTTGTCGGTGGCCCAGTCCCAAACCAGCCCTCCTGTCCGCTCCCCCTCCGTCTGCCTGTTTTCTGTCTGCGTCGGCGCAGGCCTCTGATCATCCCAGCAGGAAGTGCTCATGTAACAGCGAGCGGAGGCAACAACATGCACATGAAAGAGTTCCACCTTTCTGGAGCCCACACCTTTGTTTTCCTTGACTTGTAGTAAACCCACAGACGCCTGTGCACCTGCAGAGCCGACATAAAGAGAAATTAAAATACGTCAAATTTACCTCATATCTCAGTCTCACAGTGATGTAGTTGTGATTGGAGCTTGGAAAAGAACTGAGGTGTGTTTTTACTGTTGACATTAAAATGTTCATTTTCACCCAAATACATTCATTTATCATCGCGAGACAAACAGCAAACCTTCAGGACTCAAACTGCTCATGGACGAGTCGTTGCAGCTGTGTGAGGACAGACAGGTGCATGCTGGGAAATCCTGTCAGCTCCTGATAAAAGCAGGATGAGGTTGTTTCACTGTGTCTTGGATTTCATGAGCTTTTACTTTCTAAATCTGGTTTGTGGCAAAAGCAGAAGCAGATGAAATAATGAAGTGAGAGATGGAGACGATAAGAAGAGGAAGAGCACAGGATGTAAATAAAGAGGATATGAGAGACGAGGGGAAGACTTTGACAATATCTCAGCATGTGTAGCTTATAATTGATTGATTGAGCTGGAGCCTGAGAGCAGAGACAGTCTCCACTCCTGACCGGCTCCGATCAGGTGTTTGATTGACTGATTGATTGATTGATCAGTAAATTTCTGGTACAAGCTGAAAGAGCTGCAGCGTCCTCGTCTCTTCTCTGTCTTTCAGATATTTAACATAATCAGTTCTTCCAGAGTCCAGCTGTGGACGACTGATCACAACCAGCTGTTTAACTCACTTCCTGTTTGTGTTGATGCGAGGTTCCTCTGGGGCTGATCCCACATGGTTATGACAAAAGATCTTTTGTTGTCCCTCGCTCTCTTTTCTGCGCTGACCTCTGACCTTTGGCCTCATTACTGTCATTAATCTGTTCATATTTCCTGTCGTCGTGTTTTCAGGTTGGCGTCTAAAGGCATGTCCATCTCCAGACCGAACGGCGAGGTGGGAAAATGTCGGATGATCCGACACGAGAGAGACAAACAGAACGAGCCGAACCCTCAGAGGTAAAACGCTGAAAACATTTCTTTCTTTCTTTCTTTCTTTCTTTCTTTCTTTCTTTCTTTCTTTCTTTCTTTCTTTCTCAAAGATCCACCTGACTTTGTTTTCTCTTCCTGTAGGTTCGACCGAATCGCTCACACCAGGGAGACGATGCACAGAGACGGGATCAACTCTCTGTCCTACAAGGTGGTGAAAGTAGAAAAGTTTGACCTGTTCACTAAAATCACAGTGGACGTGGGGAAGCCCTGACGAGGAGCAGCAGGAGGTCATGTGACCGGACGAGGAGACTGATGCAGTAAAAACCAAACCTCTGACACTTGAATCTTTCAGTCCTGGTCTGGACGATCGGACGTGCTGGACTTCTGCTGTTTTCTTTTATTCTTCTTGTTTTTGCACAAACAGACAGACTGGAGGTTTGTGTTGTTGTTGTTGTTGTTGTTGTTGTTGTTGTTCTCTCACGGGGGCCTCAAGGACTCGTCTCTGATTGGACGCTGACTGCAACCAACCGGCTGGCTCCGTCTGTCGGTCAGATGCCACCGCTGTGACACATCCTGAACGAGTCTTTTATTTTGAAAATCATTCAGACAATCAGAGCAGCCACGGTCGGGGCTGCTGGGTCACATGGGTCCAGGCTTTTTACTGCTGGGGGATTATGGTTATTGAGAACAGTGAGTTTAGATCTGGTCTGATCCTGGTTCTGGTTCTGGTCTGACTTCTCAAATGGTGAATCTGTGGAACCAGTTTCACCTCAGAACCAGATCTAAACTCCCAGTCTGATAATGTGTGTGTCTATGTGTGTGTTTATGTATATATGTGTGTGTGTGTTTCAGTTCCAGGTGGATGTCGACTTTAAAAGTTATCGATAATCAGGTTATTGATCAGTGATAAATGTTTCTGTGGCCCCAAAGTTCATTTGAATGAGACCAGTTTGTTTTGTTTGTGAATCCAGATCAGCTTTGAACCAAACTGTAACCAGAGCCCAAAAAACAGTCATCAGTTTGAAGCTGCTGCTATTGATCATTGTCATTAGTCATTGATCTGCTGAAAATGTTCTCAGTTAATTGATCGACAGGTTTAGTTTGTCAGAAAATCCTCCGTTTACTGAACTAAAATCATCTCACGACCACAGCGATTAATCGTCTGTCAGAGTAGCTGCTGATTCACATCAGCTGAGTGATTAATCATTGCAGCTCTAAATCTAGTTTTGATTGATTGTTTGATTGATTGATTGATTGATTGATTGTATCTCTAAGTGTCCTTATGAGAGCTGTTGGTACCAAAGACTTTATTTAACATGAATGTGATCACCTGACAGCTGTGTGTGTTTGTGTCATAATTGATGACAGATATTGATCCAGTCAGTGTAATTAAACAATCACTGTGTGTGTGCGCGCGCGCATGTGTGTGTGTTATCTTTGAGATAAAAATCTGAACAGATTCTAACTTGAGCATAATTCCTACTTTGATAGAGCACATCTGAGGGAAGGACTGAGGGGACAAACCGCTAGAGGGCAGTAGTGATACTTTGGCTTTACTGTGGTCGGTGATGCAAACAGGTTCCTGCCTGTGTAACCAAACTTTCCCCTTCAGCTGCTTGTTAGTGAGCCAACTCAAGGCCGTGGGATGCTGCAGCACCCCCTGCTGGAACAGGCAGAAATCACAGCACTCTGCCAGATGCAATAAATAAATCTGTTAAAACATTTTGAATAATTCTCCTGTTGTGTTTTTATTGATAATTTGATGTTTGGCGACTTTGGCGTGAAGCCGCTACAACAAGTTGCTGCTTTGGATCACGCGCTCTCCTCTCCTCTCTGATCCCGCAGCATTTGGTTGTTTCCCGGGGATCCCGTTCAGGTGTGACACCACACGTGATGGAAAACTTTCTGACCTGACGCCTGGACGCTGCAGGGATCTCTGAAGAAGGAGGTGGATGTTTGTGTTGGGCATCACTGACTCTTTTTGTTCTTTAAGAAGCGTCTTAATACGTCCGGTCTAAGTCCGCGCGCCACGAGATGAAGAAAGTTTGCCACGTGCCTCTGAAAGGGACGTGCAAAACGCCAGAGCGCGCTGCAGGACTGAGTAGAACCAGAACAGAGGAGCTGCGATTGTCTTCTTCGTCTCAGCTCCACGCTCACACGGTGGCTCTGCTGACGGAGACAGGTGAGTGTGTGTTTACCTGTGATCAGAGGAACTTCATCTCCTCGGCCTCTGAGCGTTAAACCGCGTTGGAGAAATGAAGCTGCAGCTCCCAGTCCTCGGTGAGTGTTCGGTTTGTTCTGAGCTTTAAGACTGAAACCTTTGCTGTGAAATATATTTACCTCTGCTGTGGCGGACGGTGCAGACTGGCGGTTTTGTTTTATTGCTGGTTTCTGACAGTAATGTTTAATATGTGTGGTGTAGTGGGATAAGAAAGTACAGCATTTCCTCTGAAATGTAGCGGAGCAGGGTGTAACTGAAGTATTAGTACCTGAAAGTTGTACTGAAGGATAGTAATACACGGACTCATTACTGTAAACTGACAGTTTACTCACTGTTCTTGTACTAATTTACTTTTATACTCCATTACATGTCAGAGAATATTGATCATTTAACACAAAAGTCGCGATGATCTCTAATTAAAAGTTACATTAACATATTGTTTCCATGTTGTTAAAGAAACTTGTAAAAACAACTCACAGCCAAACTGTTTCTTTTCCATTTTAATACATTATTTCTGATGAGAGGAAGCAGCTTCAAGTCTCATCACAAACCTAACTGATGTGGCAGAGGCAAACACAGACGG
The DNA here is from genome assembly GCF_001640805.2 of Lates calcarifer. NCBI lineage: Eukaryota > Metazoa > Chordata > Actinopteri > Centropomidae > Lates > Lates calcarifer. Next base: position 23,831,955 of record NC_066840.1, on the reverse strand, counting down.
GCTTCAACAACACAGGAACATGAGAGGTTTTTAAAAAAGCTGACTCAAGCTAAAAGACTTTTAAAAAAGACAATCAGTGTTTCAGCAAATCCCTAATTTGACTTTAGCTTTTCTGTTGGATGTTTAACGATGCAGCGACAGAACAGGAAAGAAAACCGACGACAGAGAAACAGGATCATCAGTGTAAATGTGCCTTTGAATGAAACAGCAACTCCTCGTCTGAGTCCGACAGAGCTGCATGATTAACACTGTTTGTTTGCATTTGCTAACTGATCACACTTCCTTTGTGTAGCCGTTAATGAGTCTGATATTCACTACACAGAGGAACTGAATTAAATCACCAGGTTTTAGCATTATTACCTAAAAAAACAAACAGGCAGAAATAAAAAATAACAGTCATGTTTTTAGATAAACGCTGCTGAGGAGCAGAAACATCTTCAGCTGCTGTTTTAGACCCACGAAGCAAAATGTTACAGTGTGTGTTAAAAATGTGTCGTCACACTATTATCCTTCACACAGATGATGATTCAACAGAACAATTCTCTGGTTCCAGCTTCTCAGATTTTCTAAACAAGTAATTTGAATGTGTGTGAAGTCGCGCTGTGGGAGACTGTGACGGCCACTTTCTCATTAACATAACCGACACTTACTGGAGCAAATGATTAAATGACTGATAAAAGAGTTGGGAAAAAGATCAAATTTCATCAATCAGAGTACTGATGGTGATCTTTGATTTGTTTAACACCTAAGGGGAGACATGTCGTCAGCACTGCTGTGATACATTTCCCTCAGTCCTCCTTCATCATCCACTGAGTTCTGCTCTTTAAACACGGAGAGCTGCTTGTTTTACACGACTTTAAAACGCTTTAAAATAAGCCACGCTGGATTTTCAGAATGAGAGCGACAGTCACACAGAAAATCAGCAAATAAATCTCTCTCTCAGCCAAAGATCATGGAGCTGTTTTCCTCCTTTCAGTGAACAATCAGGTAAAACAGTCTGGAAGACAAAAATAAAAACCTAGTTCACCATTTTGTGGCATCACACCTGAAGCAAAAGCTGAAAATGGCCGGAGACACCTGATTAACCAATAAACACGATCTGAAGAACCCAGAGTGCAAAGTGTAAGTGACAGATCCTTATTATAACCCTGCAACCAATGAACACAAAGACGTGGAAAACAAAAACAGCATTTATCAGGGTCACTCATGATGGTCGCCACTAGTCCTGCACCTTCTTACCAACATCACAAGTTACTAAAATTCACCCCCCACGCAGTGCTTCGAAGATATAAACATTTGTACAATCTTTAGAAAAAAATTCACATTGAATGTGCTCGATCTGTCGTCTGGAAACAGTTCACTCCTCAACAAACGCCTCCTCTCTCTCCTCAGTAAAACCTCTTGTTCCTCTCCTGTCTCTTCTGGAAAACGACGGCTCCCACCACAGGCGCACACCACGATTCCCAGCAGAGCGCACAGCAGGAGCAGGAAGACCTTCCAGCCCGTGAGCGGGGTGCCGCGGAAGTTTCCGGTGGGATCGTCGATGTTGTCTGTGGAGGAGGAAGACAGTCAACAGGGCTCCTACAGCTTCAGGCAAGAGGTTCGATTTCAGACTTTTTAAAGCCACTCTGGAGGAAGTTTAAGACCGACTTTACAAGATCTGGTCTCCTGTACCTTTAGGGGACTTGAGGAGGCTGACACTGGGCTCGATCTTTGTCCAGTCCAGGTTCTCCTCCTCAGGGGTGTGTTCGACCATCAGCTGGTAGAGCTTCATGGAGATGATATCATGGTTATCTGGAATGCAATGAGTATAATCTGTAATATGATACTGCTTTGAAAGAGACAGAAAGGTAGATTTAACTCGCTAACATGAAGTTAGATTTGTAATTACTACTGATCCTCACTCTGGGACAAATCCCAAATCTGAGTCAACTGATAAAATTCTTGGTGTGGTGCAGCCCAGGAGGGAGTAAAGTCCTGAGCTGTGTAGAAGGTAAAGACTTATCTTGTGTTGTTCCTACCGGACAGATCTCCTGTCGCTGCCGAGGCGCCAAAGAAATATCCGGTGGGAAGACGAACTCCTCCGATGTCGATGCACTCCTTCCACTCGTTCTTGTCGTCCACGTCGACCATCACCTGCAGGATACGAACTGTGTGTAAGTGATGCAGCCCAGACACAAATGGTGAGAAGCTCTGTCGCCTCCCTGAGTAAACACAAAGCAGGGTGTTCGCATACAGTGAGTCTTCCTTTGGAGTAGCGGATGGCGAGGTACGTGTCGTGCTCCCTGTTCCTGATCTCGGCCGAGCAGCCTCCCAGCTCCGACGACCGTCCGTCTTTGCCGTGGTCGTAGCTCACCGAGCCGTTGTTCACCATGGCTGAAATGTAGGGGAAGGAGCGCTGGTGACAGACAGGAAACGATCGACCCAGTAAATCTCAGAGGCAGGTTATCGTACGCGTGTTCTAATGTAAAGATGACGGACAAATGAACACATAAAATCAAATGAAATATAAGAAGCCAACAATACAGCTCAGCTCATATCAGCTCAGGTTTACAGGCTAACTTCACACTGCAGGGGTTTTCCACTTGTTCTTAGGGTTTTGGTTACAGAGTGTGTTCTCAGCTTTCACTGAGTCTTGTTTTCCATGTGGCTGACAGCTGGCAACACTGACAAGCTCTGATTTGACCTCAGGTGACTGTGTAGTCCAGATTTTAGCAGCTGACTGCAGTGTGAAAGGAGCTCACGTCACAAGACAAACTCTCTAAGACAATTTACAAAGTGAGGACAGTCACTGCCAGAGAAGCAGCATGCTCAGTACGCTGTGTGATTGAATTGACTTTTGTTTCTTGCTTTAGAACAAATATGTGAAATAATAGCAAAACAAATTCTGTGGGGGTGTCACCGTTAACATGCTGACAAGGAGAACAGAAATCTACAGAGACGACATGCTGACGAGTAAAACCTGAGCCACCACTCACATCCGTCGCATCATCGTTAGAGTAAGTATCTATAAAAACGGCCAGCCCGTGGAAGAGAGCATTGTTGGAAAACACAGGCCCTGTGAAGAAACAAGCCCCGGTCAATCACCTCGACACACACACACTCTGCACACTTACATCCATTCCATGGAGGTCATTGCGGAAGGTATCCAAAAAAATAGCCAGGCCAAGAAACTGATCTTGGTTTCCAAACACAGGGCCTAGGATGGAGGCAGAGATGAGGTGAGACATGAGCAGACAACTCCAGACACTTTCTGTGGTCAGCAGTGACGAGAGGAAGAGGAGATGATCGACACAAACGACTGGACATGATGGGAAAAAGCTCACTGATGGAGTGAGGGTGTAACAGTTTTCTGTGAGACTGGGACAAATGCAGATCTTTGGATTTATATTTCTCTATTTTCAGTGCTTCAAACAGGAGGAAATAAACAACAAAGATAACAAATGCACAGAGTAAGGCGACATTTTCTGCAGTAATCTGTATTCGAGTGTGGATATTTTCCACTGGTGGACATTTTACAAGAGAAGACGTGTTGACTCCAGCTGTGTGTGTGTGGTGTGTGTGTGTGTGTGTGTAGACTAAAAGTGTTTCCTCCAGATGCTGCTGCCTTCATCAGACAAAGTTTGCAGATTGTCTCATTTGTGTTCTCAGGATCTCTTTTGTTGCTGAGTTTAAATCTGAAATACTGACAAATAAGTTGCTTTTTGCTCCGACACCAAATCCTCCTCCATCGCCCTGTCAGGCCGCTCTCCTCTCATCATGCTGCTGCACGACTAAGCACTGATTACTACATTTGAAATTTAGAGTTTTTTATGTGATGAATGTGGGTGCTGTGGCTGATGGGTGAAAAAAGAACCAAAAGGGTTTTATGTCTGTAAAAAATTCTGCAATCTGTGTGTGTCTGAACACAGCAGCAACCCAACAGTGATCAACGTCAACCTTCAGCGGGCTGCACCTGATGAGCTTCACCTGCAGGTGAGTAAAGAGGAAGCAGTCTCACTGTTAGTAGCTCTTGGTAAATATAAAGTATAACATGTGGTTTAGACGTCTGATCTGGACTTTGATCTATCCGACAGCAGCCTCACTTCTTTCTGGTGATGTGTTTCACCCGCTGCAGCTGCAGGAAGTGAAACCCTTATTTGTTTCTTTCTTTTCCTAAACGCCCCAAGAGACCTGCAGTCAAACGAGCAGTGAGCTGGTCAGATGAGCTGTGGGCGACAGCTTTGAGGAAATCGAAACTTAGAATGAGGTGAGATCAAGCTGAGTGAGCGTCCCCCACTAAAGCAGTGACTCAGCAGTGAAGGCTGTCGTTACCTGGGTGCAGTCTGTCTTTTGTGTACCAGATAGCGATGCCATCGCCATGGAGATTCTTTTTTCCCGATCCATGAACTTTAAACTGCACATGCATCTCCCAGTCCTTCAGGTAACAAGGCTGAGGAACCAGAAACATGGAGGGTATTTACTTTCTATGGCAGCATCATGAAATGAGCAAAGTGATGATTGTAAAAAGTTTCATTCTGGTTAGGAGCCATGTTTGTGGTCTGTCCTCACCACAGTGTTCCAGATGGATCCCTGCTTGCTTCTCTCATCTGGAGTGAGTCGGACGTATGAGCCCGTCACCAACGTGCTTCCCCAGAAGTCCCACTGACTGCTGGGGCTGCTGCCAACACCTGCGAGACAAACAGGTGAAAAGACGACGCATTCAGACACCGCAGAGCGCAGTACAACGCTCCTGTTCTCTTATGTAAACATTATCTCTCAGTATTGGTTTCAAAACATTTGCTTGTTTCAGTTTTCTGGCAGCTTCATACAAGCAAATGTGCACACACCTCGTAAAACATGTCAAACAAGACTTACTAAAGTTCCTGTGCAAACATCTGGCCAGTCTTTAACTAGGATGTTATCTAAATACCTTTATTACCTTAATATTAAAGTGAAATGTTTTCTCAGTTGCACATTTGTAGTTTAATGTTGTCATGGACTTCTTTAAAACAATTATTTGTATGTGTAACTGTATCTTCTTCTCTCATCAGTAAAGGTGGAGCTGAGGGCTGTGGTCCTAAGAACGAACAAAAGGCAAGTACCTGATATGTTTTCCTTCATTGCTCTTTATGGCACACGCCCTAAACAAACACTGTGTCCTCAGGACGGGTTGAGGGCTATTTGCACATATTTTCATTTTGAATTAAACATATTTTAACTCATGACTCATGGACATGAAACGCTTGCTGTGCACTCCTTGACCTACTTTACTGTAACAGCTCCAGGCACCTGCAGTCAACAGTTTGATGCCGTACAGTGATAAACTTGCCTCACAAATTCTGCAACTTTCAGAGCTATTCAGTTATCACACCAGCAACTCCTTAACTCCACATAATCTATACAGTTTCAAATGTTCTAATGGATACTCCCAACCAATTTAGGCATCCATGATGGCTCCTGATCATGTCCAGGAGGTATGACAATCTGTTAGTGGACTCATAAGGGTTGTTTTAGTGGTGTTACATTGTCATTGTCTAAAGTCTTTAGAGAATCAAAGAACTGTAACATGACACTGGCAGAAAATGACACAGGCTTAATGTTCACTGTGAGTAACTGCAAGTTTGTTTTCTTTTGTCCGTACAATATTAGAACATAGTGAAAAATAGGTTTTCAAATGTCGTGTTGTCATTATTATTATTTCAAATCTACTGTCAATAGATGAATCGACTCGTAGTTGCAGCTGTAATGTGTGTTTGCTGACAAGCTTCGCGGCTAAATCATAAAACTGTCACTTTAGGAAACTTTGTTTTGCCAATTATTTATTTATTTTAACATCTGAAGCCACGGATGTTGCTATGTTTTTAGCTAAACTGTCGTTTCCAACTTTTTAAGTGACACAGCTGACCGCTCATATTACATTTTAACATGCATGTAACTGATTATTATCAGATTACTTCTTGTGGATGACCCATAATACGACAGTCCGTTAGATTAACCATCCAAGATGCTGCTGAATAAGTCCTAAAAATGCAGCGACAGGTGTAAGAGTGGACAAACAGCAGGTTAGCTAACGAGCTAACCGAACTATCTCACCTTGGTACGGTTTCATCAACGAGTGCTCTCTCTTCAGATGTTCCGCGTTTCCGTCCGTTATATCACAACACACCAGGCACACCTCGAACACCACGAAGGCCAGTGTGGTGCTCAGAAATCCTCTAAATCTCCTCATTTTGTTCAGACAGACTAGGAGAGAAACTCTCACAACAAATTTGTTCTTCGAAACTCCATAAATCGAGCCTGTTCCTTCTCTATTGTCTTCCGGAAGGAAACGACGTAACACCAACGTTTATTGCCGCATTTCGTAAACCAGGGGGCGTATTTATATCTTGAGTATTTCTAATATAAAATGTACGTAAAGACTAAAACGTTATCCGTACAATAAATCTAATTGACATGAAACATTTTAATTCTCACGATACAGCGGAAGCATTAAGATGTGTATGTTTCCGCACGGAAGATTTTTGTCGATGGCGGATTTTTTACCGACCAATCAGAGACGAGCACATCGCAAATTAAGCCAATCAGGGAAGACCGGCATGTTAGTCATTTATCCACAAGATGGCGACAGAAGGCAGAAAATAAAATATACCTCAAATGGTCTTTGCAGTTCTCTCTGATTCAGTGTGATCTGGAGTAAACTTAATTTAGCTATTTACGTTATAGATTATAGAGTATATAACATTTCCGGGCTGAAAAAAATCATAGTATTGTACATTTTATGAGTAGGTTTAAACAGATGTTTGGTCAAAGAACAGTAAAGCTACTGTTTTATAGCATTTGTCATGAAGAAATGTTGGTTCAGGCCAAAAAAACATATTTATGATTTTGAAGAAAAGCTTTTTAAAATTTCTGAACTAGCCTTTAAATTACCATACACCAGATATAACCCAGTTGTTTTTGTTTTCTGTCGGAGAAACCAACGAGTCAGCTGTCACACTGCGGGCGTCCCCTTCTCTCCTCTCATGGATGACAACACAACACAGTGACTGATGTGTGTTAAGTGAATGAGACAGAAGGAATTACTCTGATTTACTGGACACACATGACATGGTTGTGCAGTGCCAGCAAACTGCCAGTCATGTGGATGCAGCAGGATGATACAGAGTCACATAGAGATACACACACACAACGGTTGAATAGTGGCGGTGAGAAAAATACAGGTATCCAGAGTAAATATGGGGACAAACATTAAACTACTGAATAGAAGAAAAGGCAATAAAACACATTAGTCTACAAACAAAATGCCAGTTCTGTCCATCTATGTCTGCTTTAGTCATCCATCTCCAGAAGATCTCATAACGTGGGATGAGAAGAAGCTCAATTAAGTGAGTGGTCCGATTTTATAATTTTTTTCTATTTGGCTCTCTTTCCACCTGAATCACACCATAAATGTCATTGCGGCTCCACCGCCAGCACTGTGACTCACCAATCTGCAGAAAATATAAAACCATTAAACTGAGCATTTATCAGCACATTCTCCTGATTTTATTGGGCTGAAACAGATGTAGATTTCACTGACAGGTTACATTTGAGTGCTCCAGCTTAACTGTAAGCCACTAAAACACTCTTTTCCCATCAATATTTCATTGTTATGCAACACCAGCACAAATTGTGATGAACAGTGTCCACAGAGCATGTACTGCTGCGCGCTGGCATCCATTTTAAGCGATAAAGTGAACAGGGGATGGGTTTGCACAGGTTCGTGCAGCAAACAATTGACTTTTTAAGCTGCTATTTTGAAGAATTCACCCTCTGAGCAGCGCCACTTCTTTAGAGCAGACAGGACGCTACAGTGTGTCACTATCGGAAAGTGACTGGGACAGGCAGGCCAGGGTGGAGCTAGCTGGTTAGCATGCTAACTTCAGTAGGAGAAATTAAGTGATAAAACCAGAAGCAAAACATTGTTGTTTCCACCTAAAATACAAACTACAAAGAGGTGATGAAACCTGCAGTTGTGCTGAAGGATGCAATAGATGAATGATCCCTGTGGCAGCAGTGTCCCAGGAGCCTGAACAGGTCCTTGAATCCATCTGAACTTTTACTGTATGTGTGGCGTACGCTGTTATATGGACGTCACTTGGCCTCAGACGTAAAACCTCTCAGGGACACTGGCATCTATCTGGAGGTATCACTCCTGCAGACAGCAGCAGAGAGGCTGCTTTATTACTTCACCTTCATCTCTCATCATACTCACATCACCTCAGAAGACACAATGACCTGGAAATCCTGCTGCCTAAAACACTCCAACCTTTTTAAACTCCACTTTTGAGTCTCTGCTCTTTCTCTGTCATTTTTGTTTGTGTTCATTTCTGTTGTGTTTTCTCTGATCTTCTGTGCTTCTTCATCTATTTTCTGTTATCTACACCTTTCTTCTCTTCCATCTCCAGTATTTTTCCTGTTACATCTAAAACGCTCACTGTAAAAAAGTTTGAGCTCGTGGAAACTGTGTTTGAATAATTAAATCGAGGCAGGCCGATCTTTCCCTCTGCACTTGAAACATGACAAAATGTTGCTACCCAGTGTTCCCTCTTTTTCATTTATGTTTAGTTTGTCTTTGTTTCTCAAAAGTTTGGTGTGTGTTGCTACTTTCTTGATTGTGGTCTGCATTTTTTCAGGAAAAGCCATTAAATGTATTTACATTCAGTGTTTATCTCTCTAGATAGTAGTTTTTATTGGTAGTGGTAGAGGCTTCTATTCCCATGCTGGATACAAATTGCAAGGAAATTTAAAGGAAATGATGCAGCATGTAATCCAGTGAAATGCATCTCATTTATAGCCACACTGTTTACTGTTCTCTCTCTTTGCACCATAACAGAGCTGTACATTTACTACCGCTACTATTTAAAAGACCCAATGAAAGAGTACACCTGGGAAGGCAAATACTGTGAAGAAGTCACAGGAACTGTTCATCAGATATTCCTCTTACAAAATAATGGTCATTTTTTTTGTCTGTGACTAATTTTTAAAATTTTCATAAGGAAGTAATGGGACCCAGAAGGAACAGCCTCAGTGAAAAGCTGCACGCTTCACAAGGAAACAAACTGAACTGAACCTTGCTGCTGTGAGGAAAACTACTCCCGTCATCCGCAGCTTTAAATCAGATCATAGTTGTTCTGATTATTTGCTGACTTCTTTATTGAGACAACGTCCATTTGTTTGGCTGCACTGTAAACATGTATGCTATTGCTCTTATTCTTACAAGGCAGCCGCTCATGGGGTGTTTGCTGTTATCCACAGCAACCACAGGTCACCCCCAAATCAACTTTAGACAGCATCAGAAGAGTAATAACTGCAATTAAGATTCAGTTTGTCACGTTATTACGTTAGGTTTTAAACCTGAACTGTGCTTCTCTGTGCTGCACATGTTTTAAACACACACAGGGGTCTTTGGGCATGTTTGCATGGCTACATCTCTCCTATTAGTACACACAACTTGTATAAAGTTAACATTACTACTGAATTATTGTGTTTTATCTCATATATTCCACAGCTTTAATGCTCTTTTGCAGCATTGTTTTCATGGTTTTATAATTGGTAAAAGCTGATGGTGCAGTTGCATCCTGTTTCCAGAAAAGCGCTCCACTTGTTATTCCGGTATGTCCTTCACTCAAGGGAATCATGCCTGTAGTTTCTCAGGGAGGAGAAGAGGGAGCTTCCCTCCTCCACTTTCTGTGGCCCACATTTTTTCCCAATGGATCTGAGGATTTGAGTCATGACCTTCCAGTCACAAGCTGGCATCTGTACCCCCCCAAGGCCTCTGCCGCTCGCTGTGAATCCCTGTGAAATGACCCAAACATGTTGTTTGGACTCCTCCTCTGATTTGGACCATTGTACATCTGTGTAAATGGCATCAGATTGGTCTGTTCTGATGTGGATCAGATGGAGCCAGATGGCTTTGTGGTTCAGCGAGTTTGGATGCTCCGGCGTGCCCTTGTACAGTGTGCTCAGCCAGCGAGAGGCAGGACAAACACTTGGACATTGATTCAAAACAAGGAAAGAGCGACAGTATTGACAGAAAACAGCTGCACATATGAATACAGCTAATCTTCATGTGTGCTCAGCTGTGATAAATCAATTCATTCATTTTATATTGAACTTTAAAGTCTATTACAAGATAGAATAAAAGAAACATAAGAAAGAGAATTTTTTTAATCAGTTATTGTTAATGTGCCTTAACAACTATGTGTTTTTGCCATGACTTCTCTGTCCCTAAATTAGTGGTCTGGTCATCCTGCTGATAGGCAAAACACCTACCACAACATATTCTGTCTTTTGGTTTGATCAATAGTGTAAATATCAATGGAGCAATCTGTAATGTAACCCAAGATTTATCAAGGGCCTGTGGAGTATCTATACACAATGCTTAAGTCTCTCGCTTTTACAAATAATATTAATCAAAAAACAACAGATTAGAATTGAACCCCCCGGAGATCAAAAGATCTTTTCTAATGCCTGTAGTGATTAACTTAAAAAAAAAAAGGTAATTAATTTTTGTTTGTCCCCCATTGCATTGATTCATTTCGTTTATTATTTTTAAACATTTATATACAGCTTTTGTTGTCAGCTCTTCTGTATCGTGTTGTGTATTTATGACGTAATACGTATATTTTTTGAATAAAGTTGAAAAAAATGTCTATTGGTAAAATATTATTCGCATTCAACTGTGGGGTTGTGATAGCTATAAAATAAATTTATAATATAATTTCTACTCACCACTTATGGCTATTTAATTTCATTATTTTCTTTTCTAATGTTAGGAAGAAAGAAGGCATGCTGGGAAATGCTAATTTATTTGTCCAATCACCTTCTGATAATTAGCGTTAACGTCGTGACGTCACTTTTTTCTCGGCGGTTCCAACATGGATGTTACATGTTACCAAGAAACGCCTCAAGCAAACCGCCAGAAAAGTTATGTTAGTGTATGCTAGTCGGTGTTTAGCAAGCCAAAACAACAAAGAAGTGGTCAGAAGAGGAAGGAAAATATCTACCAAGATGAGTGAACTGCTAAACTGACAAAGTTGTCGTTTTTAAATCCGTTTTTCGTCGGTTGAAAACGTTAGCAATGTTGACGTCAAGCCGGAGGCTAACGTTAGCTCGACGTTGCCACCTAGCTAAACAAGAGAAGCTGCACCGGCAGAGCTGCGACGCCCTCAAACTCTCCAGGGACTTTTACTGCTGCTGCCTCAGAGATCGGACTGAGGCAGGATTCTTCAAGCTCAGGGCGATGAAAATTTATTTGAGGAGCAGCATGCGACAAGAAGGACTCAGTGGATTGGCTGTACTTGCAACAGAGAACGGCAGAGCCAGGAGTTTGGACGCAGAGTCCGTTGGATGCACTTACAGTGGGTGAGTGCAGATTTCTCATTTGTTATGAACTGGGAGCAGGGATTTAAATCTATGACAATGTAATGGTTATTGTTGGAAAATCTGTGTTTGTGTTAATAGTTGGCCGTTGTGCTATTGTTGCTATAAATGCCAGTGATTGTGTGGCTGCATGTATTGATGGGTATGATGACTTGTTGCATAAACACTGTTGTGGTCTTGCAGTGATGTAGGCCAAAATCAATACATTGCCATTAATAAACAATGGATAACTTACTTTTATTTCATAAATCAGCCATAAAATAGGACTTAAAAGGGCAGGGGGCAGTATGAAATCTAGGACAAACATTCATATCACCTCCAGGATGACCTGTAATAACTTTGGTGATCTGTTAACATGTTTACATACAGTGTAGTACAGTGTAGTCATGTCCGGGTATTCTCTGAGCCCTGAAGGCATCACAGTGCCATGGAAAGTGCCCTCAGGCCTAATCGATATGTTGACCTATAATTATTGATTAGGATTGTTGTGAATTTGCTGGGACAACCGGGATGATAATTCTGTGAATTGTTAATTTACACATCCCTCCATCTATCAATCTATCCATCGATCATCAGCACTGCTCCTCAGATATCCACCAGCATCTGGATTGACCTTGGCTGAGTTCATATATGTAACACCTGTTTCCAGGTTCAGCCTTCCCCCTCCATACTTCCTGTTACATCATTTGCTCAATTCTATGCCGTCAGTCATTTTAAAAATAGCAGATGACCCCCTTTTGTCACAGCAGATGTCTTATTTTAGAGCAAATCTCTCTTTGAGTAATGAGAATCCAGTGGTTGATAATTACTGCTTGCAGTTTTAAAAGGATTCACAGAACAGTGAGAGTAAGATAACAAACAGAAAACCTGTTCTCTATACTGTGTGTGTGCAGTAAGAGTGTGTTGCATATCCACATTTGGTAAAGAGGAGGAGGGAGAACGAGAACATAGAGCTCTGTAGTTTGTTTTTGTAGGAAAGCTTTTGGTTCAGGTTTGGTTATTTTCTAAGATGAAGACCTTTCTCTCTCTGTAATTGACCATGTATGTCATGTTGTAGGTCGATGTTACACCCACAGAGAGTGTAGGCAGTGTGTTTCCACTGATGTTCAGGTTTCAAATTTGACAGTGTGGACCAGGTCTTAAAGGTCCCATTTATGCTTTCAAGTGTCATTTCATGTGCCTCATATTTGGATTAAATTCAAATGAGATTTTAGGCAACACTATGGAGCTATTTTACCTTAAACCAGCACCATCTGAATCATTTTAATGGTCCACTAACTTGTAATAAGGAGAATGGAGCCTCTGTTGTTCCCGCTGTGCAGCCTGGTATGATCTGAGTAACTGAGGAATGATTAGTGCAAATGAAAATCTGTGCTTGATAGTTGGGAGAGTGTATGAAGCCAAAATGAAATACACAAATTGATTATGTTTGTTTATAATTTAAAAAAAGGAGGGAAAATCAGCCATAAAGCTCATTAACACCAACATCTGTAATTTAACTCTTTAGTTGTTAATTATGTTGAGGGACTCTGGTGTACAGTAAGCAGCTTATTTACATTCAGTCACACGTTCTCTTCACTCTTTGCTTTGTGAAAGTTATAAATATGAAAAGGCCTCATTTAGGCTGCGGTAAACTGCAGTGAACAACGTTATGCTGCAAGAACTTTTGAATGTGTTGGTGGGGGGGATGAAATCCAGGGGAAAAATCATTTAAAATAAAGTCAGGTGATTGATATTTAAATCTTAGGATTTTATAATAAATATCTGTGAAAACAAAATAATGACAAATATTAACTGGTAGCGTCTGCAAACACCTACACTACATCAATCTGTAGAAAGCTCTTCTTTGTCAGTGTCCATTTGCAATTTAGTATTTTCTTACTCTTTATGTGGAACCAACTCTCTGATGCCATCTCACATTCAGATTGTTTGTGTGACACAACTCTAAAGTCAGAGTTTATTTAGTTTCTGCACGTGTGTTTTAGATACAATATGTGTGCACATCCTAATTATTTTTTCTAAAGAGTTTTCTAGATTCTACATGAAAATATGGAGGTTTTTATGTTTTCATATAAAGCAACACACACACACACACACAAAAAATGACAGATGACCTTCAGTGGGACATTTGCTTTTGATCATCTGCATTTAATTTATCTGTAAAAGCAGATTCTTTGTAAATGCTGTATAAAATGAATCCATCACCACAGTGTTTATTTGGCTGTAAACATGTGTTTGATTATAAAAGCAAACATCGCCACATTAAAGCACATCTTTTATCAAATGACCTTCAGTAGCACCTGAACACACTTTCAGAGTAATCTGCTGTCACCATTAAAGTGAAAGGATGACATGTTGTCCATCAGTGGCGTTGGTGGGCTGAGGGGACGAGATGGAAACATTACACTGGAGCCAAGGAAGGTCATTGTGTGTTAGATGTGAGTTATATTTATAATCTAGTGCATGTCATGTTCTCTCCTCTCACGCTAAATTTGCATTTATCACAGTAAATCACCTGCGGCTCTTACTGTGCTATCATATTGTGAGTAACAGTCTGGGGCATGAGAACACACAGTACAGGGATTATCCATGTTAGTGTGTGAAGGCTAAATAAATAGTAAATAGATATACATTTATTTGTTTTTTTTTAGTGTTTTTGGTTAATAGCCAAAACCAGCTGCTGTAGTTTCTTTTCATCACTTTTTCTTTTGAATATTTTTTTGTTAAGCACTATATCAAGCTGTGAAAGCAGATATATCAATGAGGGCAGTAAATACATAGTATTTATATAGTATAATTGTCTATGAGTCTATATTACACAGGTATAATGTAGGTATAGGTAAATATTGTCTTTCTAAAACTGTTGTAGAAGTCAGGACAATGTGTTTCTACTCTGTGGTTGGACATCAGGGTCCCTGAGAATTATTATATAGCAAAGAATAGTTGACAATGAAAGATAAAGAATTTAAAAGAGACAGTGAGTTTTTGAGCATGTCTCCAGTTTACGCAAATCATTCCTAACTGCACACATGTAAAACTTTAACTGGAGTGCTCTGAATGCCTGCAGACACCTTTAAATACACCACAGCTGAGACTTATATACTCATTGCGCTGGATTTAATATTCCATTCACATTAACCATCTCTGCTGCTTCTCATCTGAGTAACTCCCAGAATTTAATGAAGCCTTTACCAGAATCAAGTCCTTTGAGTACTAAACACCTTATTAATTAGGCAGGAAAAAGGGAAAATATCCCTGCTAATCTCCTGATACGCTCACCCATGTTTCTCTAGTACAAAAAAATCATCCATCGCTGCAAAAAAAAAATGTCTCTGAGTATTGGAAATGTCTGCTGCGTGGTCTGATTGCTAAGTGAGAAGTTAAATCTGTAATCATGACAAAGGCAATAGCTGTTAAATTAAGCTGATGTACTAATTTCACCCGTGGCGAGCCCGTTCAGAGCTGGGAGAAGATATTAAAGTCAGATTTAATTAAAAAAACAAAACTTGGATGGAAGCGTCTGGAGGATGTCGTTTCAGGCAACAGGATGATTTATTACCTGTAAATCAAAGAGTGGGGAGAGTTGGGGGGAACTTTTTATATGTGTGTGTCAAAAAAAGTTGCATTTTTGTGTAGTTATAACACAATGTAAGTCCTACAAATTAAAAGTATTCATTGTGAAGGATGGATTCTTTTTCAGTGCTGATACTTTTGTTTTACACCTGTAAGCAGTATGAAAATACTGTGGATATTTGAACAGAGTTGTTCATTATCCTGTTCATTGCTACTGTCCATTGACAAAATCAATCATTTTGAGATTATTTCTACTTTCAGATCAGTTTAAAGATTACATGCCCTCTGTTTGGAGTAGTACTAGTTTTGAAGATGGTCACGTTTCTCTGCTCAGAATGTTATATAGCACTAAAGAATTGTTTTTTATCAGGTAAAAAAAAGAAAGAGCCAAATATTCCTTCCTTCATGGATGGCATTGTTCTCTTGGACAGATAAAGAACTGAAAATAATATACCTGCCCAGGTAAAGTCTATGTTTGGGAAACACTGCAGCAGGTGGCCTCGTGCTTTCATGACTCCTTCTTTGTCCGAGTTAGTTGCGAACATGTGCAGTACTTGACATGGCTGACTTCCAGGTCTGTGGCGCACATGAATAGGATGAAATAATTTCACCATACAGCTCCTTTAGACTGATTTTGTTTGGACTTGATGGCTCAAATTCTGATAGTACCAAGAGTCACTTTGTGGCGTTTGTGAGTGTAGCTGCTTCACCAAAGTCACCTGTGGGCCAATCTCAGACACAGAATCTGGAAAATTTGGCAGATTTTCATTTTGTTGTCATGTTGCGTCTCCTGGTTCTGCAGGTAGTTGGCAGCATTTTATGACGGCATTGATGGAGTCTTGTTTTGTCCTCTGATCCAAAGCAGCATCCCGTTTCCTCTCCTTTTCTTCCCATGCTATTCTCCTCATTCTCATTATGTGCACCGTGAGCCCCATTCATCTGTAGAGCTTCGATAACGTCTTGGCCCGAATGAAATGATTCGGAAACCCCTGTGATCTCTAAACACACATCCACACACACATTAAACCTAAAACCAGCAGTGTCCTGCTATGCCAGGCCTCTGTGGCAGTGAGATAGTACTCAGTGTTAAACTGTCAGCCTCTGATGGATGGCTGCACACATGTAAATTGGAGCGTTACACCAGAAAAGGTCAGATGCCAAGTTGCCATTATAAACAATGGGTAAATTATGCTTATTGTCAATTATTCATAACGAGTCTCCTGATGTAACAAAGCCATTGTGTGTGTGTGTGGTGTTATCTTCTGTCTCATCACAAGCTTTATTTTCCAGTCTCAGTCTCAGAATAATTTTGATGATACACTGGCTTGTGGTTTTGTTGGGTCCAGTTCTACTTAATGGAGTCTGTAAAGAGTTCATTGAACAGTTGCCCGTTGCTGTTGTAAGCCCTTAGCTCCAGTTAGTTTCACCAGAATCCTCACACGTGATGGATTAGTTGGTTTACGTTTCTTCAGTGAGCTGGCATATCTGACACCTTCAGAATTCAGACAAGACTCTATAAAAGTATAGGTGTGTAAAATTATGAAATTCTGCCACACTGTGCAGTGTCCCTCCTGCTGGGCTGCCGACCGAGTTGTCAGCTGGTCTTAACTCGCCATAACATGAGTAGTTTCCGCTTTAGCTGTGAGCGTTTCCTCAACGGGTATGTGGTTCTTGGCAAGCAGGCAGAACTCTGCAAACACCTGACACCAGACCTGAAAGAATCGAGTTGCACTTCCTGATGACGAAATAGAAACTGTTTGCTCCAAGTAATTTTGACTCTCCATCATTCACGGCTGGCCCTGCTGTTGTGGTCCAATCAAAAAAAATTATTTTGCATTAATTTGGTCTGGACAAACCTGAATACTCCATGTACTCAGCAAACATTTTAGATGTTTAGCTTCTGAAAACATCATGCTATATCATCAGGGAGGCATCTGATCGGTTGGAAATTCATTCTGTAGCATTAGACAACAATCTCAAACCCACAGTGACAGACTTCGTGAGGCTGATAAATGGAAGTGGTACAGAAATGCATTTGTTGGCCTGAGATTGAAGGGTATTAGGAAAAAGTCAAGTTCAAGCAGCCATAGCCCTTTAGAAAACAAAGACACTTGTTATCTGTCAGGTGACCTGCGTGCAATCAGTTCATTTCCATATATCGACGACGTCAAACTGTTCTTACCTGCTATTGTTGTTATTTTTTATCCCCAACTACAGAGACAAAGACCAAGTGCATTGAAAACATTTGACACTTTTCCTGTTAGGTTAAAAATACAGGATATGTTCAAAAGCAGATCACAGGTTACCTCTCAGGCACTGAGGCCTTGAGGAATCCTGCCCTTTCTTCTCAAATGTATGAACCTCAACTGAATGACTGATTAGGCTGCAGCCTCTTACTGAGGACAAGAAGAGACGGCGCCTTCTCCTCTTTGTGCAATCTGCCTCTTGCGTCTTGCCCTTTTCCTTATTAACCTGCGGCTTTGTTTGCTTTCTCAATAAAGAATGACTCATCTCGACTCCCAGAAGACACGATAAACCCTCTAATCTTCCAGCTTCCTCTCACCACTTCTCACATCTCTCTTGTCTCACTTTTATGAAGATTTGTGCAATTTGAACAACCCATGCACATCCAATTTAAAGTCCAGTGTCTGTAGTCATAGTGATGGGCCCATACGTATATACACCAACCACTTTGGAAAGTATTGATTTAGAGGTATTCAGTCCTGTTTTATTTTAAATTCATTGTTGTTTTACTTCCTACCTTTGTGTTTTTCCCGCCAGTTTTCTTCGTCACATGTTGCTCATCAGTTAATTAGTCTGCACAGTATTTATTGTCCATTTGGGACTTTTTCCCCGTTGTCTGGACTTTGGATTCCTGCCAGTTCATTGTTGGATCTGTTTGCCTGTTTTGGACTGCCATCACTGTTGTTGACCCCTGCTTGCCTCACCTTCTCATTAACCTTTTGTTTAATAAATCACTGAACTTCATCAGTCTTCCTTGTGTCTGCAATCGGATCCTCCCTCTGTTATTTGGTCTGAAGCCACACCATCGTTATTTGGCTTCAGATAGTTGCTTTAACCTTTCATCCCAGTCTTGAAATTGTGTGTGATTAAACCAAGTTTTCCTCACAAACATCTCCAGTCCAGAGGCACCACCTCAGTTTGATGCAGTTTTCTCCTGCTTCACCATATGAGCAGTATCAACCAGGTGATGAATGGTACCTGACATCTTTCACACCTGGCATTCAGGCCAAAAGGTTCAATTTTTGGATGAACCACAACAACATGGCCATACATATAAACACAAACGTCCATGACTGACTGAGTGAATGATATGGTTGGACTTTTCCCATTGGCTGTCACACTGTCAAAAATTATTTTGTACAAGCTGTTTCTCGCACAGCTAAAGCGGAAAAACTACTGGTGTGTCGAGTTAACACCGGCTGACAACACTGTCAGCAGCCCGGCAGGAGAGACACTCCACACAGCCATACATGGTCCAGCCATATACTAGGTTTTTACCCAGTCTTGTTTCTCATCCCCTCAGTCCTTTTAGTGTCACCTGGCAAACTCCCTGCAGGCTTCCTCTTGTCTTTTACTTAGTAGTAGTTTGTGTTGAGATACTTGTGTAAAGGCCTGAATGATGGGACTGTTCATCGTTTTTGTATGCAACTGGGAAAAAGCACATGAATTTCAATAATTAACATCAATAGTTGAGGGCTAAAATAGCTCCAACAGTTTATGCAAATATTTGTTTGAAAAAAGTGGTTATCAGTGGTAAAATTAGCCAAACTTTGCTTCTGTTTTGAGTTACTTACTGACTTGTATTGGGCCCATAACACAAAGTTTAGGACTTGGTCTTGACTTCATAGCCATGATGTGAGACTTGCAGAACAGCGAATCTGTCCCCTCTTTATCTGAGCTTTTGCCATTTAAATTAAACTGCATAAATAGAGTTCATGGAGTTACAGCAAAGAAAGGAAATGTTGCAACGCCTTCCCCCTATTCTCAGGCATTATTAACGGGTGTTATCTCTCCCAGAAACAATGAGGACATTATTAACCTCTACAGCAACCCAAAAGCAAAGAGAAGGCAGAGATAAAGAGGAAACACGGTAACGAGGAGATAAGGTTGTGCTACTTGGAAAGAGTTGTGTATTGAAGTGATAGATTGCACTGTGGTTGCAAGCGATTACCCAGCCATCCCCGAGGGCATGATAAATACCCATAAACCCCTCTGTCAATCTGTTGAAGGGGAGTGGGAAGAATAGGGAAGCATTAAAAACCAAACAGCTTTTTTCTGAGGATTTGGACAAATAATGACTTGCAGGGCACTGGGAGGCTGGAAACCATAATAGTGTCTACAACGATAGCATAGAGTATGTTCACTTGAATTTTACTTTAGCACAACTGAGGTAGAGTGGAGGAGCAATAAAGAGAAAGCAGAGGAAGAGGAGAAAGGAGGATGGATGGTTTTAGGAGACGAGTGAAAAAGAAGAGAGAAGGTGGACAAGTTAAGACAGACGCAATAAGTCAAGTCAAACATTTCATAACTTGCAAAGCTAAACTTCTTGTTTAAGTCTTATACACGTCACGTCTCGTCTTTCTTTTTTCAGTGTTATTTCCAGTGTGTTGAAGAGTAAATGTCAGCTATTAATTTCTGTTATCTTCTGTCTAATTTAGCTGTCACTGTCAGTGAAGAACAGCCTCTGTCTCCCTTTATTTCTGTCTCTGTTTTAAAAACTCTCCAGACTATCAGTGTTGATGTGAAGTAGATCAGATGATACAGGGGTGGTTAAATAAATTCATATCTGTCCTCTCACCAACCTCATCTCCTAAATTTTATAGTACTAGTTTACAATAGCAAATATGCTGCCCAGGCTATGGTTATTACTGAAAAGGAGACATTTTTAATCCTTAAATGGGTAAAACAGGAATAATTAAAGTAAAAATGAAGAAATTATTGTCATGTTCCAGCTCATTATGGCTTAAATAACCAAATTTTCAAAACATTACTTTTGTTTTTAATTTCACAGTTTGCATCTCCAGGCATACTTTAAAAAAAAAAAAAAGCATTTGGAACAACTTTTGAGTAATTTGAAAATTATTTTTAACCTTAAAATCTTAAAGTTAATTTTATGCATTAATTTAACAAGGACAGCACTTTAAAACCATTACGAATGAAGTACTTGTGTGATTATCCTGATAGAGAGAGGAGAGAGGCAGCAGCATAATATGGTGTCAATTAACAAGCAGCTGTGGTGGATGAGGGTGGAAATATAATGATAGTAAAGTCCTAAATACGCACATTAAGTCACAGAAACTAATTCCAAAAATAATTTCTATATACTCTTCAAAGGCTAATCTATAGGAATAATTATAAAGTCCTTAGTTCCTCTCCTGCACCGACAACAGAACATTTATTAAGCACATCCAGCATTTGTTTTTCCTTAAATGTCACAAAGATATGAAACATGCAGTTCAACAAGTGTAGTTCATCTACCTGAAGTCCTACCTTACACCTAAATATACATCCTCTGCCTCATTATTA
This sequence comes from Lates calcarifer, assembly GCF_001640805.2. Lineage (NCBI taxonomy): Eukaryota > Metazoa > Chordata > Actinopteri > Centropomidae > Lates > Lates calcarifer. The sequence continues at coordinate 23,811,426 of NC_066840.1, read as the reverse complement.
CCGACAGAAATTCATCAAGAGGACAAGTTCACCAGTTCACCCTCCTCCTCCTCCCCCAACCTGCTCCCCTTCGTCAAATAATAAACTTTGCCTGTCAAAACATTTATCTCATGGGAGACTCCCACTATGTGGAGTCTTCTATTTTAGTCAGACAGACAACATGTTTCCAGCTAGGTGTGTCTAGCACATATTCAAATTTCCAAATGACTCCCCCTGCACAGACGCCCTCTACCCCTCTCCTCCTCCTCCTCTTTTGAGTAGGACAAACCTCAGCAGGGAGAGGGAGGGGTAATGAGGTGTAACAGGGTTCATTTTGTCAAACAAGAAAGCAGCGTGAAACCTCGACTCGTCATGATGTTTTCAGATGACAAGCAGCAAAGGAAATATTGGGCCAAGCAGGGAAACTGAGACAAAGTGAGACTACTGCTGATGAACTCTGGAAGATTGGCGTCGCTTGTTATTATACTTCTGCAGCAATGCCATGAAAAATGGCTGCTTTGTCTTGTGGGAAATGTGAAGTTTATTTTATATAACACCTTTCAAAACAACCTTTGCAAAGAGTTTCACAAGAAAGGACAAATAAAAGAAAGCAAGAAAACAATCAAAATCAATGAATAGAACAACATAAAATCAGTTAAAATTGATGGCGCAAATAAAATGACATAAAATTGTTAAAAGTAATGGTAGAATAAAGGAAAACAGTAACACATACAGTAAGTTACAGATAAACTAGTTATTCTAATAATTAATTATAGTAATTATGCAAAAAGTTTTTAGAGATAATTTAAAGGCAGACAGTGAGGTTTCATGTCTAAATTAAAGTTTGAGGTCTAAACTCAGGCTGTTAAATATGGTTCTAGAAAAGTGTAGCTGTGGGTTGAGGAGCATTAACAACATAGTGTTTATGAAGGGGCAGTAACGTGGGTAAGCAGGTAATTGCAGCTGGGTACTTGGGATTAAATTTACTGAGATCAACCCACATCTCCTAGAAAAATAAATCCAGTCCAGATGGGGCTTTACTTTGTCATTTAAGGATGTTTACATTCCTTCAGTTGGATTATTCATTAGTCAGATGCATGTGGATGGTCATTATACTTGTGAGGATGTTGTCTCACAACAGATTGTCAGTATGTTGAAACAGATGCTTTGGCTGCTTCTCTGATGGATACAAGAGTCCATGTGTCCCTAAAGACAAGCTAGCAGAGTGTAGTTAGCCTGATTATAAAGAAATTAACACAGGCTGTGGTCAGAATCGATCTGTATTATGGAAACTCTAAGAAAAATCAAGTCTGGCGTTGACCCCTAATTATGTTTTAATCACAGTGAAGAAGGCATTCTGAGGGAATATTTGCTTTAAGCAGCACAAGTGATTTGCATCTTTGACCTGTCAAGTTGCTTGGCTTATTGGAAAACAATGCTGCAAGTCATTCATTTGCAGTGAGTCAGCGGATCTTCTCTGAAAGTGTAAATTATGGGTCTAAATGAGTCATTTGTGACTGAAATGGTGTTAGTGAGATGACTGGACACTCAGTTTTTAAGTCTTAAATTTCTCATAAATATGTCTCCTTAAGATTTAAAAATAAAAATAAAAATAAGATCATGTTTTTCTCTTGACATTTTTTAAGCTCTTTGCTGAAGATGTGGACTTGAATTTAAAATAAAGTTTGGAGGTTTTGAATGAAGGACAACATGAGTTTATAGCAGCATAGACAGTAAATGAAAAAGAAACATTCTGACAACTGATATTTTGAAATGAGCTCTTACTGACACTGTACATGTTTAATACACTCATACATTCACTGCAAGGGCATCACAGACACTATAACAACAGACAGTATAATGTAATATACCCTGATATATACATATATTGGAGCACATTCGCAGTCTATCACAGTTTGCCTTCAGGCGGTATGGCACATCTCCAAATAGCTGCAGTGATGCGATGTCATTTCTGAGCTGCAGCTTTTGGAGGTGACTTGCTGTAGATGAAAACGCAGCTCGTATGAAATAATCATCTGTCAGAGTTGATACTGTGGCCTGTCTGTTGTTTTCAGCCATGTGAATACAGATTGACAGCTAATGCCGGATTAAGCATTTGTGCAGACCTGTGAAGTGATATGAAAGGTAATTGCCACTGCTTAGTGTCATGAAGATAGAAAACCTCATGACATGTTTGAGTGTTTTAAGCGGTCTTTCAGGTTTTATTTCTGATATAAACTCTCATTTTTCCCCCTACTCTTACACTATTTTTTCATTATTTCTATTATAAATCCCATTTTTTGGCTGTAATTGTTTCAAATATAATAGTAATGACTTACCAAATCTCGATTACAGTCTAAATTGGCAGGGCAGATTGTCTAATTTACAGACAGCCATCCATCCATTATCTGTGCGACTTATCCTGTGAGGGTCGTGTTGGGGTGGGAGCCAATCCCAGCTGACATTTGACGGCAGTCTATCACAGGGCCGACATATAGAGACAAACAACCATTCAAGTTCACATTCGCACCCACTGGCAATTAACCAACGCCAGCAACTTACTCACTCACCTATTTTAACACCAGATAAAGTGGGGTAAATACTGTGTTGGCTTGTTTGGACAGAAGCTAAAACTGATGTTTGAAGTTTAGGAATTAAAAGCAAAGGAACATTTGCTGATCCAGGTGAACTAACTTGAGTAAATCAGTCTATGTGACATGATAAAAACATGATTTATTTTTTGTACAAATTTTAAGGTTGAAAAGTTTCACTTATACAAATTATCATTAAAGAACAGATGGAGTCTATTTTTATCTCAAGCTTCCTGCTTCACTTTGCCTCCATCTGGTTGGTAATAACTTCTTCGTATCTTCTGGTGACTGAAAAGACATTGAAACCTGATTTTTGGCAAGAAGCTCCTCTTGTGGTCGGAGCCAAAGTTTAGCAGCAGTTGAGGCGTGCAGTTAAAAGTGGCAGCTCTACGTACAATGGCAATGTCTTTAGGTGGAATTGCCAATTAATGCCAGTTAATTGACTGTAACTGCTTCACATCTGTCTTCCTTCTCCCCCTGTGCACGGCAGATCCTCCAGGATCTGCGCGCTAAACATCGACCCTGTGTAATTATGTGCTGATTAAACCATACATCTCGCTGCAGAGCCACACACCTGGCCACATTACACTGGGGGCAACCTGTGAAGAAAAACTACACTTTTAAACTTTGACAGCAGTGGTGCAGGGAAACGGCGCACAGCCTCCAATGATTCTACTTTTCATTATTTAGACCATTAGCATGTGTCCAGACACTTTGAATGTTGAAGCCAGCTGGGTAAACCAACCTAATTTGCACAACAAGGGTTTTTTCCATCTGTGTTAAATTGTCCAACACCTCTACCCAACCTGTAAATCCACAATCTGTTACTCGAGAGACATGGGCTCCAGTCCTCTCTTTTTCTCTTTTATGTGTTGCTATGTAACCTAAAATATCTAAAAGCTTGTATTCAGGGTGGTTTGTAAAGAAAATAAATACAGCTACGGCTGCTAACCTTGGTGACATGAATCTGCACTCTGAAGGTTGAGAATAAAAATGTTTGATATGCTGTATTGAGTAAGGCACTAATTATTCCTTTGCTTGCTTTGGCTAAAATGAAATGTTCAAAAGACCATTGAAAAGGAAAGTACCCAGTCAGAGCATGAAGCTTTTAAAAAGGGGAGGAATCACAGGTGGGGGCTGAAATAAAAAACACACTTTTCTCTTTTTTTAATTTCAGCTTTTTGCTGATTACTGCTGACAATCTGTGCGCTCCAGTCTGGCCCGTGTTTCTCTGTTGGAAAAATGGATTTACTGCCTTCAGCTGACGAAGGAGTTGCTGCTCCCAAGGGACAGAGTTCAGATTCATGTCCATGAGTGAAGGTGAGTGTGGCTGTGAAGAGGACAGGTGGAATTGATGTGGCATTGGTAGTAATGTGGCCGGTGTACTGGACTGTTATAGAGAACAGGTAGCTTAGCATGAAGCCAAAGGTCACTTATGAGTAGTGAGTAAAAAAACCCTCTAGATTAGAGATAAAAGCGACTACACTGAGAGATGGAGATGGTTTGTGAATTTGAGGACGAGGCCTCATGGATGCCTCCATGTGGATGTATTCCACTCACAGACTCTGAACATGCTGGAGGGATTTCGTCTGACCTGGTAAAGTCTTGGGAGGCGTCCTAAGGACCTTGAGGAAGTAGACAGGGAGGAAGATGTTTAGGCAACTTTGCTTAGCCTGCAGCTGTAACGACCTGTGCCCAAGATAAACACCCGGGAATAATTCAATTCAATTCAATACAATTTTATTTATATTGCGCCATATCACAACAAAAGTCATCTCAAGGCACTTTATAATAGATAATGGATGGATGGATGGATGCACTTTGTGGAAAGACAATCTCTTCAGTGTTTTATCCCACCCACTGAACAAGATGGAACTTGTAGCCTCCCCTCTCTGACTATACATAGAACTAATGTTGAACCATTATAATGCTGTAACATCCACTTAACAGTATGATCTCCACGCGTATTCAGGAGAGTGTAAGTACTCGCACAGAAGCTTCAACCCCTCTGGTAAATTACCTCTTGTCTTTATCTGTATTTCACTCTTCATTCACTGTGAAGCACCTTGTTGACGGCATTATATTTTGTCCTATATTTCACGTTTCTGTTTCTTCAGCCTTGCACTGCTATGTATGAGGTTACCAAAAGAAAAACCTCCCAGCTCATTCTTGCTGAAAAAACACAACCTGCTCGCCAAAACCGCAGCACCTCGCCGACCGTCCAGACCGAAAACCTCCCTGTGCAGGTGGAATCTGATCTGTGCTGAAAATCAATCTTCCCTGGTCTTTATTCTGCCTCTTGTTTTTGGCTGAGAAGCGCAGCATGGTTTAGAGGAAATGTGCTGTATAATGAGAGAACTGGAGAAGAGTAATTGAATAAAGTAGTGTGGCCACAGGAAGAAAAGTCTCCTTGTCTTTAAATTGCGGAGTCAGAGGGTTGTGAATGTTGACTGAAATTTGTCTCTTTTGTCCACTGGATGCCAGATCACAAGTTCAGTCTGTGGACAACTTTTGACGAGAAGTGTAATTGTTGGAAAAATGTAGAATAACAGTTGTTCTAAAGCAATTATGTGCCTGAGTGTGCCCATCCAAGATACCAGTCTCTTTGCTTTAAAATCAACCATTAACCAACCACAGACACTGCTCAACTTTTATAGACAGGATGAATGTCATTACTATAAATAAAACTCATCTTGTTTTTAATTTTTATTACAGCAGACTGCAGACATCCGTGTTTGCTGTCTGAGTTTAATGCCCTTCTGCAATTATCAAGCTCAAGTGGGTGTCTGCAATAAAGAAAATATGCCACTTGCCCTACTTATGATTACCACTAGGAGTCTGATGTGAATTGGTTTTCGCAGTCGGGAGCCTGTATTTATAGTAAATCAAACAGGGAGGGGGAGGACTAATCAGTGAAGTTCAGTGCTGTCGCTGTCTATAATTCGAGTAAAAACTTATAAAACTGTTTGCGTGTCAAAGGGCTGGACGTTATCGGGTCAGCGGAGATCCTTTTAATGGCTAGATTCTGAGAAATCCTTGAATTATGAGCTCAATTTCTTTAATAATTCCTCCTTACTTACTGTTGCGATGAACAAGAAATGATTGCCGTGCAAGAAATCAAGAATTATCAAGTACAAGCTTGGGTTTTAAGTCCAAAAGGAGGAAGCTTAGTGTTCATTAGTTTAGTTTTGTTTGTTCATTAGTTGAGGATCTGTAGAGGACCTGGTCAGAAATGTAGCAGCAGCATCTTGGATCACTTGTAAGGGTGAAGAGAGAGTTAAAGTCAAGATAGGATCAAGATAGAATAGAACTATAAATAATAACATCCTGTCACCTTGAAGCACAGTGAACCTGAGTTAAACAGTGCTCCTCTGCAACTGACCAAACACTTCACATGCTGCTCCTTGTGATCCATAGTGACGCCTGGATTTCAGATGGTTGCAGTGCCAGTCAATGCCGTCATCTCCAAAATATGTTTATACAGCTCTCCTGTGCTTCGCCAAATAGCTTTCAGAGAAAGTAAAAAGTGATTGCATTCACTGGCAATGGCTTTTCCCATCCAGGAAAGCTGATGTTCTTATACTCTGAGCAGAGAAGTTTCTGTGGACGTTTCAGCTATTAAAACTTGCCACCACTGGAGCAAAAGCTCTCTTTCAATCACAGTCTCCCTGACATGATGGAGCAACCTACAATTGTTTCGTGCCACCTTTCAAACCCACAGGAGTTTCATAATTAAAAAACAGACATTGTGGAGATCACTTTTAATCTAATGCAGTGTGGAGAACCAGCTTGGTATCACCAAATCGTGCCCTTTAGTGACTGACTGAGTGACTATGACTTACTGACCCCAACCCAAACCAAAACCAGTGCTAAATCATAGACAAAAGGTTTAAAGGTTTTATGACACACAAAATGTCCTTGTGCTATTTATATGCAATTCGAGGAAATAATGTAAGGACACAAAATCTTCCTTAGGGCTACAAATGTTTCTACAGTTTTCCTGAAATACTAAAGGAATTGTGCCTTTGTCCTGAATGTACCTGTTCAGTGTGTGACATGAAAAACAGCAGCTGTACTCACTTAAAAGTATTTCTGCTTTCTTTTGATGAGACATTTTCAAGGTCATGCTTGTTTGTGCCTCGTCATTTTGTCATCCAGCTCCTTCCTGGTGCGTGCCTGTGAGATCAGACTGGGTGTTTTTCTTCTCCTCCAGGGCCACGGTGCTATGTCAGACATCTCAGCCCAGAGGGGAGGTGACACCATCAGGAACAAAGGAAGCAACATCGTCAGGTCAGTGTTTCTGCCTTTCCTCTCCCAAAATAGCTGTCAGCTCACGTTAGAGTGACTGAGAAGAGGGGTTGATGGAGTGCTAAAAATAACAGCTACTACCACATTTCTCTAAAAAGTATGGTAGATTATTTAAAGTGGTTATAAAAATACTTTGTGGGATGCTAAAACAATATATCTAAAACCATTTTAGAAATAAAAAGGCAGGAAACAACTTTAAAAAACAATCATAGGAAGAAGATTAGTCAAGAAAAAGACAATATAAAACAATAAAGAGACAGACGACTGACTGATTATGATGTGGAGGTGGATCACAGACAGGAACTGTAAACTTGTCAATATTCACACATGCATATTCACATATACATACATCTATATGCATGTGAAACTCACACAAACAAACCAGTTGAACGAGACAAATTAGTCACAATAAAAGTGTCGGATGAAGCAAAGGAGACAGATTTCAACCACCACATCAGAATATTTTGTTTGTTTCAGTCCATTTACTGCATATATTTTAGATTACAGCGGTCTTCTATGCCAAGCATTACATTACTCACATACTGTACATTACAAATGCTGTGCCACAATATATTAAATTACACCCCCTCCAGGCAGCCAGTGGTTCTCTATTATTTCACCATGTGTATGAAACTGAATCTGGGCAGGCTTGAAACCTATGTTAAATGTGCTTGAGTGCATATCGTGTCTACCTCTATTTATTGAACAAATTAAATTATTGTTCCTGTAACTGTTTAGTGATGGTGGGGCAGGATTTCAACAAGAGCCTTCTAATTAAAACCTTACATCCCATTTAATCCGCACAAAAACCAAAGAAGAAAAGACAACTCGTGGTTTTATCTCACACTGTTATTTGGCTGGTGCAGCTTTTTCTTGACAGCTTCCAGTCTTTATGCAAAGCTTAATTAACCACCTGTTACTGATCCTCTAATCTAGTTCTCGGCAAGAGTTTCCTTGAGCATGTTTCCCTAAATATGGACGTATACCTTTAACATGGATACAGAGTTTTAGTCTCAGTGATATTCTGATACTGGATGGCTATTAGAGACATAACAGACTCAGACTTTCTGAATAGTGAGCATTCACATCAGCAAGGCTGCAACTGATTGATTATCCCATTTTGGTTTTATGATCTGTAGCTTTTCAACTAGTCACCAACCTCACTGTAGATCCATAGTCCATCAGAGCAGCTGTTAATCCTTAATCTTGCTCTCGTAATGTGTTTTAGGATTACTTCTCAAAACATACAAACAGTAAGTATCACAGTTCTTAATCTGCTGAACTTTGAGTGACACCTGCTGATGCTGATCACTGATTTTGAGTAGAGGCACAAACAAATGGCAGTTTACAGATGAGACTTGTTGGCACTTTCGTACCTCTGTGCCCTCTGTGTGAATCCCTTCTTCCTCCTTTTCAACAGCTTCTCTGTATTCCTCTCATCTCTCCTGTCACCTCAATAAAGAAAAATAAACATCGGCATCCGTGTTTCGCTCTCCAGTTGCCTCATGGGAGCACAGAAAAGATGGTGTTTAGAGTTAACGCAAGAAGCAATGATCATCCATTCTCCCATGTTTCTCTGGCGGTGCAGTACCAGATGTTTTATTTTTTTATTTTTTTTCCATTTTTTATTTTAAAAAATATTTTACCACATTCTGGCTGAAGAGCTGCTGCCATCGGGCTCCACTCCCAAGAAAAATCTCTTTGGCCACAGGGAGATACAAAGAAAGGTTTGTTAACCGGCTGGTATGTCGGAGAATATGACGAAGGGCATGATAATGGATAAATGACGATCGAGCCTTTCAGTGTTTATAGTCTTTCAGATATGGATCGGTGGTAGTAATTAGTAAGCAGTAATTTTACTGTCTATTACTAATGTCAGAAATACTATAATTCAACAAAATTAGACCAGAAATGTGTTTATAGGCTCTCAAACCTCAAATGTACCCTCCACTCTGATTAATGTCAGGTTGTCACTTTGACCACAATTATATTGTTTATCATAATATTTTTCCTGTTATTAAGTAACTTGATTTGAAGCCTCTGCAGCCTCTGCAACAATTCAATCTCCCATTCATGGCTCCACAAAGTCCCATTCATCGTTAACAGAGCAGCTGCTCATTTTATATCTCACAAATTCAAGGTTTTATCTCCTTTCTCTGGCTTTTGGAAAATAAAGTACAGCCTCATAAACAAAGACTGAGTCGTCCTCCGGGGGAGAACAGAGATAATGTATGCTATTTCTTAAAATGGTAGTCATTTCCTTTTCATGCCTTGAAATAGCTGGCAGGATTGTCTCTGTACAATAGTGGTCAAACATTAGGGGGTTATTCCTCATGTTTGGCCCACTGAGCGTTTTGTGGCAGTGTTATCAAAAGGCCCAGTGAAATATGAGAAATCATGATGCAGATCATAATGGACACAGATTGTTGTACACTGTCTCTCTGCATGGGGCTTACAGAAGATTCAAGTACATGTGACTTTGCATATATTTACAGTAAATCCTGTGGACAATAAGTGCTGCTATCTATTCAGGTCTTTCTTTCCTCTCCTGGGTCTGTTATGTTGTTGTATTGTGTGAATGTGTATGTGTAAATATAACAGCTAATATATTATATATAATGTTCTTGTTGAAATGCAGGAAAGTACTACAGTCGTGTATTATCTCTAAAGAGTCATGAAGTTGTATAAGTATTTTCCTTTAACATCAGCTGTGGTGCAGGCCGAAGTCTCATTTCATCCTAGAAATCAGCATCGACATAAACCACAAAAAATGTCCACTGAGAACATTTCATCTGAAAAAACACAAGACACAAAGAAGAACAAATCTGTCAGGCACTGTTAGGTTTCCTTAAAATAGTTACAATGCTGATTATAATTTTGTAGGCGACAAGGTTTTCGAGTCTGCCTCTAATTGTCTCTGGATCCGTTGATTGGTGTGAATACAGATCTGTCTCTGTGCTGGAGACTTCAAGTCCTCTTGTTCCACTCGTTTCTTCTCCGCATTAGAGGAGAGAATAACAACATCTTTTTTTCAAACTAAAAAAGTTTCTGTACTTCAGGTCAAACTTTACTGCTCATTCTTCTCATCCCTGGTATAGACTGACACATCCTAATTAATTCTGTGTTTAACTGCTTTTATTAATTAGTTAGTGTTTGGTTTATTTTTATTATCTTGAATAAGACTCTCACTTGGAGAGATTGGCCCAAAATTTGACATTAATGATTTCCAGGCGATGTTTCCTACTGACTGTGGTGAACTTCTGACTTTTCCTCAAGGGCCAGATTGTGGTTCACATTTGTGGTCTTTCAGGGAAATGTCTTGAAAACTATTAGATGGATTGTCAAGAAACAGAGTGACAGAGACAGGCTGTAGACTCTTGTTATTGGATGTCCAGACTCTTACAAACCGTAATCAGGTTTAAATTCAATTTATGTTCTTCTCATTATTTTATTTGTCAGCACCTTGATCTCCATATGTGCAGTACATAGAGTAGAGAGTTTACATATGTGCTTTTTAATTGTAGTACTATTAAGTAGAAAGATTGAACAGATTGGACAGATTGTACAGTATGCATGAGTTCCAGTCAGGGATAAAAGCAGCAGCCCTCCTGGAAGAAAAAGCAGTTCTTGTAATGTCCATGGTTCAGAGGATCAAGTTGGGCAAACGAAACAAACAAACAATCCGAGGCTCGGTGTGTCTTAAAGCCCTGATCCTCAATCCCCACCACCACTGAGGGATCACGGACTGTGAACTCGTCCTCCTACACCTGAGTTTTCTCTCAAAATATTTGAGTGTTGGAACAAATCAATAAGGAATTTCAACAGACCCATTCCTTGTAATTTCCAATAACAGAAAAGAGAACAACGTGTGATTTTCCCTCTAGACACTGAAGGATGAAAGTGAAGTGTGGCAGCAGTTCAGAAAGCACACACTTTCAAAACAGCTGCATGTGCACAAACTCTGCACTCCACAAACTGTGTGTATACAGCAGCAGCTCTACACTGTCACAGTGGCTGATATCCCCTCAAGAAGATCAAATGTGGAGCTGGGCTCTAACTGCAGCAGAGGTTTACGTTATGGAGCAATAGCACTTACTGGAATACGCTGACGTAATGTGATGTGTGGCCTTTTGTGTGTCTGGGCTGCACCAGACTCGGTTCATTAACTCCAAAAGATGTAATGAGCTGGTATTAGCAGCAGGTCTGACCTGGCTCGGCCTGAGAGCTGGCAGAAAATTGAATAAATCCATGCAGATGTAACAATGCAGAAGTTTCACTCCATAAAGATTTAATGGATAGCTCCTGTACTGCAGTATTATACACTGATGGGTGTACAGATCTTTGCAGAGAGAAAGGACTGTTGCTTTTTTACCTTGAAACACTAACAACATCAATACTAAGTGATATAGTGGAAGAGTATAAACTTTATTCAACCTGCTGTCAGTCTAAAATTGTTGTGGCAGCCTGATGAACAGTGTCTCTGGACTTGGCCGGGATTCAGTTTTGTTCAACAACACCAGAGATACAGCAGATGTTTGCTGTCACCATAACTTAAGTCTGACCTCCACGTCACTGCTGCCTGTTGGCTTCAAAAGACAAGATGTGTGGAGATGCTTCTCCAATGAAATGGTATTTAAGTTTTCAGAGACACTGAGCTGAGGTCATTCATGAGTATTCATCTTAAATATTGACAGGTAAATTGATAAAAGGTAGCATAACCAAGGTTTTCATGTACAGAAATTAATTGCTTGACTGGAGGTCCAACTGCATAGACTGCGTCGTTTCCCCTCGGTTTCTATCACTTCTTCTACTGAAGTTAGCATGCTAAGCTAGCCCTGACTTTGCTGGCCCGTCTTGCTACTTTCCGATACTGTGGCATCTAGTCTGCCCTGAAGAGGTAGTGCTGCTCAGAGGGAATATTATAACCTCTTGTATTGTAAACGCAATAATTGTTCAAGCTCCTGGCAAGGGACCATGTTTGGTGGCAGAAAAAAATACAAAAAAAAATTACAAATAGCTCCTTTAAGATGTAATTGAAAATAAAAAGTAGTATTTCTGCTGAAAACCTTAACCTGTTCTGAACATTTCTTCCTCTGAACTCAATTTTGTTTAAAGATTTTTTTTAAAAAGTTGCTTGTCAATACAATATATATATATATATTCAAAATTAAGAATTTGGTTAAATATTTCATTTAAAAAATATGAATTTATTTTTCTGGAAGTGGACAGGATGTTGCTGAGTTTTGAGTGATAGGGTTTAGAGTTGTCTCTCTCTTGTCTCTCTAACAACTTCTCAACCTAATTGCCTTTGCCACACAGGCCAACATGTCAGCGTTTCTTGAGCTGGTGTCAATCCCATGATTAATGAGAGCTGGTTATCACCATAACACCAAATGTGCAATCGCTACAACACAACCATCACAGCATTTGCAACCAGCTGAGATGTTCTCCGTTTCCATGCCAAAGTGAGGAGGGAGGACGAGTAGAGAGGACGAGAGAAAAACAAGAAAAAGGAAGAAGAAAGTTTGGTAGAAGAAAATGAGAGACGTTAAAGTTGTGTTCATGATAATGTTTCCCTAATCTCTCTGGCCTGAAAAAAGTTATTTCTAATTATCAAAACCTTCAATACATGAGCTGTAACTTCCAATAATTCTGATTTCTGCTGGGGAATTTAACAGAAATTATACACATCACCACTAAAATGCACCCCAGTTCTTCTCAACCAAGCTGAAAGTATAATTGGAAAGCTCAGTTATTATTCAGGGGAAATACACTTGGCTTACTTGTGCTTCGCCTGCTGGGGGAATTGAGGTTGACAGTATTATTAATGAACGCTGAGGAGTGCTAAAGAGTCTGACAGAGGTTGAGCATAATGGATAGCAGAGGGTGAAAGTGATGAGACTGTGGGTTAGGAGCCAGTGGGAATGCTAAGATAACTTGAGTGGATGGAGTGGATTTATCCAGAGAAACTTGCAGTAACTTTGCTACATGCATTTCAAAACTTGAATCATAGCAGTAGTAGCATATAGCAGCAGCAGTTTTGACAGACTATTTGATTGCAAGTTGTCATCCGTAAAGGGGCATTTCATTAGACTCTCATTATCTCTACCTACCTTCCCATTTCTTCTCACTGTCACCATCTGTCTCTTTCCTTCTCATTTATTCCTTCAATGTATACCACATCTGTCATTCTGTCTCTTCTCTCTCCATTTCTTTCCACGTCTCTCGTCCTCTTCTTACTTTGCACAGCTGTATTGGTTTGATACCATCAACCTTTCAGGCTCATCAAACCACATAAACCCTGCGGGGATAATGTCAGAAATGCCCAACCATCTAGGTAAAACAAGGCCCCCTTTTTCTCCTCAAAGGTTGACATTTAGGAAGTGCAAGGTTTTTTACTTGACAGCAGCTCTGTTTTGTGTGTGTTTTCTGTGTGTGTGTGTGTGCGTGACCCAGTCTGAGCAGGTTGAGAAGTCAATATTAATTTAAAGGACAGGAATCAAACAGACATTTAACAGATGGCAGCAGAGTGATTGACGTCTGACCTCTCAAACTCCCTCTGTCCTCTGAAAGAAAGTACTGCGGGTGTGTTTGTAATGAAGTTAGCTCTGAGAGTCAAGGCTCTGCTGTCTGTCTTTATAGTTCTCTCTCTCAGCCATGTTTCTTCATCAGATAGATGGATAAATCAATACAAAGAGAGAATGTAAGTCCTATACCACTGCTGTGAACAACCTCCTCTCAAAGATTGATAATAACCTTTTTTAGCTGTGTGGTTCTAGGCAGGTCGGTTGGTTAAAGACTTAGGTCCAGTTTCTCAACAATATCTCAACAACTAATGTATGGATCGTCTTAAAATTTAGTATAGACATTCATGGCGCCCAGACAATGAATCCTAACGACTTTAGTGATTTTAGAAAATAACCACAGTTTTTACAGTTTCTCTTTTTTGGTGAGGAATGGTTCCTTTATGATTTATTTTCAGCAACTGACCTCGAATATTAAAGCAACACCTTTACTTGTAGCCTCACTCCAGGCATAATTGCTCAGACAGGCACCACATGATGATTTTTATTGTCCCCTTTTTAGACTAATTTACTTGATTAATTAATACAGGAGGCCCAAAGGCTGCAAATATTCATCGTTTCACATGAACAGTGGAATTTCTCTGATCAAATTGGTTGTTTGGAAAGCATTTTTAATTAACAGAGTAAATGAAACACCATTTATTTTCTCCCATCTGATAAAGTCTGTTTCTGCCTACAGTAGTTGTCTGGAGTTTCCTCTTCTTCAGTTAACACTTCTGTTGTTCAGAAGGTACTTGTTTTTATTAATGTTTAATTTTTTTGTTCTTTATGTTTAGTAAAGTTATGGTTTTCCTTTCTAACAGGAAGATAAAACTTTTAACACATATCCCCAGTTATTCCCTGTAGTCAAAGACATTTTCTTTATTAAGTTTTTCTTTGTTAATTAAATTAAGATCAAATTTTAATGTTACAATTCAAGTACATTTTAATTAAAGTCAATAGTTAGTTTAAGTTTTGAGGTAAGTGCTCAGCTTAGACTTTTTAAACTCTTAAAAGCGGCAGTCATCAACATTCTTATTAGCAATTAATCAAATGTAAAAGGAGATACTCACAGTTACAAACCCACCAAACTAGAGTTAAAGGGAGAGTTAATATTGGGCTTAGATGTAAAAGATGACTGTTACTGATAGCAACTTTAAAAGGCAAAGAAATGCCAGTTTGTTTATATATTATTTCTGGTGCCCCCAAATGGCCAAAAAGGTGTTGCAGATTTAAGTTTTGAGACAAGCACGAGCCTCCAAAATCTAATTTGCTTCACCCAAAATGGCATTGTCAGCAAGCTTAAAACATGGTTTTTAGAGTGTGGTGAAACAGTAAAATCACATTACTCGCTGCAGAAGAACATTTAGAAACAAATTCTGTAACAAAACAAACTGTGCTCTCTACACAAATGTGAGTAAGGAAACAGAGACCAAAATAGCAGCAAGAGGACCCTCTGAACAATTAGAAAAATAATGATAACAATAATGATATTGTTGCAACCTCATTAGTTAAAATTCTCTTGGCCATTTCGGCAAGGAAACCCTGCTGGATAAACGACTCACAGAAAGAGTACATTCCTCTTTCCACAGAAGTACAGTAAATATTTTCTTTCCTTGAGGGGATGAGGATTATTCCCTGTTGAATTCATATTTATCTTGGGTCAGGAGACACTACCTTCCTTGAACAACTCATCTTACCCCCATACCAACTGCGGAAAATGAAGAGAAAGGAAAGATTTTAAGGCATTTGTAATTTATTTATTTTTGGATAGGACAGTGGAGATGAGACAGTAAACAGGGAGGGAGAGCAGGGGAACGAGACACAGTAAAGGTCCGGCCAAACAGGGAGTTAATCCGGGGACCAGCTGCTTAGGGCACATGAGCAGATGTGGTATGTGCCCCAACCATTCGGCTACGGGGGTGTACCAAGGCATTTGTAATTTTAAAAGATTACAAACTATTCATCATTTTGTCTTTGTGAGTGTGTTAGAGAAACTGGACCCGAGGCAATTTAGGAAGGAGGCAAGCAAAACAAAATATGAGCAAAAAAGAACTAGAAAAACACAGGGAAATAATCATAGAGAGCAAAACAGGAACAGGAGAACAAGGCCCTGTGGGGTTACGAGAAGACGACTTTGCTTCTAAGAACAGCCAATAAGTCCTCTTCCAGCCAGCCGCTGGAGAGAACATATATTCAACCCTGACATTCAGTGGTATTAGCACATCATATTAAACACCCATTCACACCCTGCTCTTTTCACATCAGCTCAGCACCAATGTGAAGAGACAGCAGAGCGGGGCTGAGCTTAACAGGACTGACAGACCGCTCAAGTTCTTTTTTAAATGCCATTTGTGGGACGTAAAAATTCATATACACGTATACTGTCATGAACTGCTCACAGAGGCATTCAAACTTTATACTCCAGTAATCAATAATTTTAATCATAATAGCTCCCTGTAATGTCAAAAACGCTGTGCGTAGTGATGAACTGATAACACTAACTGCTGAGATTTTTAGTCTTTTAGCTCTGTGTTTTGGTTTTATGACACATTTACTGTTTGGAATCAGTGGAGATCAAACTATAACTAAGAGTTTTTTTTTTTTACAGTTGCTTTGCTGACTAAGACAGTCTCTATATTTTTATTTATTTGCTCATTCTCAGATGTTGGTCGACATGCAGTAACACAAAACCCTCAATAACTATCAAGTGAATTGCAATGTAGTTTTGTGTAGACATTTGTGGTCCCCACAGGATGAATCCTACTAATTTGGGTGATTTCCCGATGTTTCCTGTTGCACCACCAGCAGGCCAGAGATTGAGATTGAGGTCTCCTTTTCAAGAGAGACATGAGGACGAGAAACTGTTCAGAATTTAGGACTCAAAGTGCAAAACACAGACCAGGAAACTGAAAAGGCTTATTGCAGCTTGGTATAGCCTGGAGGGCAGTTGAGGATGTGGGGAGTTGGGATTCTTGCTGGGAAGACGTTGAGTGGAAAGTGCTTGTTCGGCTGTACGGAGCAGGATGAGTGGGTCTGTGGAGGCTGTTTCTGGAGGTGGATAAGTGAATCGCTGGCAGAAGTGATGCAGAAATTCAGACTAGAGGCAACAGCAAGCCTGACACAAGGAGCAAACTGACTGAAACTAGGAATTTGGCCGTAGCATTTGTTGAGTGGAGGAATGAGGGTATAAATGTTGCAGCAGGTGGATGAGTTGATTTACTAATGAGGTGCAGTTGGATTGGTGGGACAGGAGCCAGGAAACTACGGCCAGCCGGGAAGGACAATGCACTGCCACACAGACAGGGAGAAAGAGAATGGGAACAATCAATCTCACCAGGGAGGGAGAAGAGAGAACACAGGGAGGGAGGGAGGGAGGAGGTCTAACTTTGACAGAAACATTGATAATCAGACGACCACACAACCTGCACACAAAAACAACACTAATAAAACCAGACAAACATGAGTCATCACATAATAGAGCTTTAAAAATCACCACAGGGAATGAACAACTCTAATTTGAGTTCATTTCATTTAAAGGGAACATAGTGTGTGAAACCAATTCTGCCAAGATTCGCTGCTGTTACAAGATTTTTGTGGTTTTAAGTTGAATATCTCAACAAAGAGAGATACTGACATTCAGAATGAATTGTAATCCTTTAACTCTTCCTGTGGTACCATCAGTATTTTCATTCGTTCAATACTGGCACCCGCTAGACCATAGCGTTAGAGGTAAAAAGAAAAAAACATTCATCAAGTGTTTTCTCTTAGGAGAGGAAAATAAAATAAAGAGATAGATTCACAGGCATGGAGTGAAATCTGTGGCTTATACAGCAGCTACACCTTCGACTTTCTCCTGGTGGAGGACCAGTAGGGCTTGAATCGTTACTAAACCTATGTGGTAGCATTAATTCAGTCTGTCACTACCTCTTATCTTTTCAAAGGGAAACAGGAATGTGGAGGTTAGCATATAGGAACACTCAACAGCGGACTGCCTCAGGGATAAAATAAAGAGCAACATAAGGCCAGGGTCACAGATCGTACTTACATGTCCTAAAGCACTGGTTGATTCATGGGCTCTGCTGTCACTACACACAACAAACACTATATAGACACACATGTGCAGATTAGATAGACTCACACACAGACCTCCATCCTCACTGCTCTGCCACTCTGCCTGCAGGACCCATAATGCATTATGGGTCCTGCAGGCAGTGGCTATTCATAGTGCCTTCTGCCAAATGTCACTGATGCAAGGTTATTGACATTATCATATCAGAGAGTCACACAACCAGTCAGTTTGACAAACAGTCAGTTACTCATGAGCCAGGTTTAACAGGCTATCACCTGACTCTTCAGCCATCATCTCAACCACCTAACCAGTCAGTCAGTCAGTTAGGTCACAAAAATTTTCTAGTAGCTTAAAAAATCTCAACATACACGTTTCCCAACTACATCTACTGCTAGTTTTTTCATTCCTCCATTAAAAAAACACAATTTAACCCATGCATCCAGCCTACCACTCATCAGTAATTGATTATCTATGTAGTCATGCATATCAGAAAGAGAGATCCAGACATTCACCTTTTGTATTTGGGCCTGAAATGCATCAGTAAACAACATGAAAGGTACCAGAACAATCAGCCGCTTTGCTGAGGTGACCTTGAGCAAGTCACTTGACTTTCCGTGTGTTCCGTTGCTAACACTGACCTCTGACCTCCAGGGATAAAGGCAGCATTATCTACCATGCGTCATTGCATTTCATGCATTATTACAGTTTTGTCACATTTAGTCCTGCAGCTAAAGGTCCATATGAAAACATGATGTGACGTGACATCCTGGACAGAAGGTTAGAATTAGCAAAGGTATTCTGCATCAAGTCTAAGGAGCCTGCAGCTAAGATTTTATCGTGGAACAGTCTGTTATCATGTAAAATATGTTTAAGGGATCTCAAAGATGGCGCAACATTGCCAAAATCTGTAATACAGTATATCCACATTGTGGCGATCAGACATATATAATATTTTCCTTGCTCTGCAAATGCCAACCAGTTGAGTAATCAGCCCCTCTAACTTTAAAAATGGCAGACCAAAAGAAGATGGCGGCCTACCACTGGAGAAGAGGCAGAGTTTGTTTTGTGTCATTGGAAGCAGTAGTCCATGCCTATCCCAGGCTTTGTGTACAGTCCGGGGTCAGTAAGGAAAACACTCAGAGCTATAATTCTCCTACACAGTCCTCCAAACAACCCTGGCCTTCTGCAAAGCAGGAAACTTCGCCCAGGCTCTTGTATCCTGTGTGCATGAGGCAATCAACTGCCCGGTACCGGAGGTAACTCTGACAGCGTAGAAGATTTTCTATCAGAGATCCATCATTAATTTGAATGGGAAGATGATTTAGTCGTTTGGGAAAGTCATTAAATGTAACAGACAAAACCTGCCAGAGATAGTTTATTACTTTGTTTGGGAAGAGGATTTACTCTGGGGGAAAAATTGAATTGAACAGGAGTCAAACTTTGCCAGAGATCCTTTGTTGTTTTGTTTGGGAAGAAGGAAACTGAGTTTTTTTGTTGTGTATTTTTGAACCCGTGTCGAACTCTGGAAATTCAAACTCTTTAACTTCATCAACCTCTTTGCTGACTGTATAATGATTTGAAGTGTCACTGAAGGTCAAAAATACAATATCCAAGAGAAAAGGATTATTCACCTTGGCACTACACATCCAAGTTGGGAAACAGATGCAGATAGAGGTCACGTCTCACTGTCTTTATTGCAGATTGGATTATCTCAAAGGAACACCTAATGTATAATCAAACATCTGCCAGCACAGGTTTATGCATAAATCTGTGCAATTAGTAGGAGCACATTTGACGCCTTGTGCTTTTCTTTTTGGATGAGTTTGAGTTGTGATAGGCTGTTGTTGCTGATGGGAGGTAGGCTGTGGAGGAAAGACACATTTGATGTCATCAGTATGCAGCAGAGTGGCTCACTGAGGGAGGCAGGGATGTGTTGTTCTGTTTATCTTTGCCATATAAATATTTGCAAATAAACAGTATCTCAACTCTTTTCTTTGGTCTGTAATGGGATCCTTTATCATCTGTGAGTGGTGTGTGATGGCCTTCACTGATACATGGTCATTGACAGCAAATGTGGACTGTACACTGTGGTATATATTCTGCCAAGGTCAACTTCGCTGCAGAAGTGACTCAGATTTGTCTCCCGTGATGCCCCAAGCATTATCCTTGAAAGATGGAACCAATGTGACTGCTTCTAAAAACACAGACAGCTATTTTCTTTACTAGTATAGATTCCTCATCTTGGTTCCTCCGACCAATCCGCTCATTACAATCAGAACCAAGTTTCATAGGTAGAATGTCCAGCTAGATCCGATCCAGATTTGGATTGAAGGCAGTACTTCTTTCACTTATGATGAATTGACAGTTATGGGTTGTGGCTAGTTTTTGTTTGGTGCGATTCCCAGCAAAGCAGACTCTTCCCACCTAATGACCAGCATTCTGTCTTCAAGAAATTCGTAAGATGACATAAAGTTGGATTTTGGGTGGGGACCAAATGACACTATTACTAAACAAGAATGTAGATATTGGATGATTGTGTCAAATCCTGGATTATGTTCACTGTCAGTACTTATTTTAACCCAACCAATGATCTTTTCTGAAACCTAACCAAGATTTTGTGCCTAAACCCTAATCAAAACCATGACTGTTCCATAAGTTAGATTGTGTGTTTATTGTTGGAGCAATGACGACCAAGGTTCCTCTATGACTGCCGCTGTTGGGGCACTGTTGGGGTATCAGAAGGTAGAGATAAATGACCTGTACGGTCAGTCAGGTTGGAGGTTTTTTTGTGCAGGTATCCACAGAATAACGCTTTTTTTTTTTTTTCTTATGTCGTGCTTGATATCATGAAATGATACCTCATGTAAACTTTTTATATTTGCTGCCCTGCCTACTCAGAAGGAAAGGACGGGACAGGAAAGGAAAGGAAAGGTTTGGTCTTAATGGAGGTTTTGTTTGGGAAAACTGTCTCCATCATTATTTCGTGGCTTTAAATAATGGCCATTACATTTTGAGTAAGCAATGTCAGTATTCACAAGCTTTGTTTAAAACAAAGTAGATCTACCAGACAGACAGATTTTTTTTTCTGCATAAGAAACAAAGGAACTGTTTTTTCCCCCTCTCTCTCTCTGGGCCTTTAAACAGAAGAATTTTAGGTATGATTCAGGAGAATAACATAGATATTGTAATACTTTAAACCTTATAAATTATATTTCCAATATCAGTCCCTTTGAGAAATACTTCACATCCCTGTTTTACATCTGAACACTGTATTTTGTCCCGATTTCCTCTACAACCTGGTTCTGTGTAAAATACAAACCTTAGGCCAGATGTATTAATGATGTGTGAGTGCAGAAAATATGCATGTAAATGATTCACAGAGACAAAAAGGAATATACTGTCAGAAAATGTTTATCTTCATGCCTAAATTACACCATACAGATACAGTCTTGCAGTATTAGAGAGCTGAATGTGATACAGCAGACAAAAGAACTGAAACTTTCTACCATTTTTCTTTTTGTTTTGTTTTTCTGTCAAAGATGTGTTAACCAATTGTGCTTCAATCTGTTAGTTTTTTTGTGTTATTGTGTGGTACTTTTACATATGCAAATGATCTGAATACTGCCACCACTGAAAGTCTCACAATAACACAAACAAACTAACAGATGGAGGTGGGGGAATTTTTTTTGTGAATAGAGTGTGGTAGTGATATATAGCGATGTTTGTGGTTAAACAGAAAGGATCTTACTCTTCAATAAAAACATCTCTGTAGGAATCCTATCCATAATGTTGTCAGACACAACAATCTGAGCCTGTCAGTGGCAAAAACAAGTTCTTCAGTGGATGTAATTTGACGTGGACAGTTGTTCTAGAGGTACACCTTTCTTGCTCAGTACTGCACTGATTTGAAAGGGAAAAGGTTCAAAAGGTTCAAGAATACCAGAGTTATCTGTTAATGCCAAGTGTTCCTCATTGACTCTGCTGTGTCTCCTCAAAATTCAGTTTCTCTCCAACTCAAGTGTAAAATGTAATCTGGTCGTTACATTGCCAACAAAATGTATTTGCTGCTGCAGTTTAGTTGTACAAAAACATAATTTCCAGAAGACAGGGTTGCCACTTTGCCCATGCAGTAATTTGTCTTTCATCACTTTTAATTTAATTCAACAAATGTTCAACTGTTGTATTAAAGGTTTCCAAATCTTGTAGGATTGGAAAATTGTAGAGTAAAGAATCTGACATGTAGCTGGCCAACCACAGCACTCACAGACAGCAGGACATTTATCTTCTGATGAACTTGAGCCAGAGATACTAATTTGCTCCGGCCATTTCTCTTTGTCCGTAGCAGTTTTAAAAAAAATCCTGGCATCTGTGATGACTAGAGAAATTTGTTTTGTGTGTGTTTTTAAATGTATTAAATAGATGTTTTTATAATATTTATGTGTGGAGACGACTGTGAGTCACTTAAATTTGTCAGCTCACCAAAAACAGAGATTTAGAAAATAAGTGGTATCCCTGTTTTTTCCAAATTTAGCACATTTTCCCTCAAGGAAAAGTTGTTGTCTGAAGTTGAATGTTACTCCAAGATTTAAAGAACGAACCACAGAAATCCAAAAAGGACAAGGTCAAAACATGTTGCTTTGGGATTTTTTGGAGGTTTCAATTACTCTGTCTCTTAGCTCATTATACTCATTAAGTGAAAAGATAATTAAATGGGGGTGGATGGGTTAAGTGAGGCTTACAAAAGCATGAGATAAAGAACACACAGAGGAGGCGTCTTTGTGAAAGGATGCATTGAATAAAGTCAGGAGTCTGCAGTTAGGCGTCACGCTGTGTCTTGTAGCAACAGTATGTAAATCTGAGTCATCAGACGTCCCAATCATTGTTTCCCTGAGTGGAAAAATGGGAAAATTAGAAATGCAACAATTCAACTTCCTGCGTCTTGCCACCTACACGGCACAGATGGTGTTTGTGAAGACATTCAGCCACCAAAATACTTCTGCAGCAATCAGGCTTTTTGAAAATCTTCAGAACTTTTGAAAAGAAATCAAAAACCAAGTTCAGCCGCTGTGACAGAAAAGGCCTCAGAGTGGAAGTCTCCTCTCACTGACACTCAGTCAAATGGGAAATTCTGGTCTTTGTCAAACCCTGGTACCTTCCCTGTGCTCTGGAGAGAAAATGATTGCTCTTAAGTATGAAAATATTTGTGTAACTGGGAAAAGTGAGGAAGATGAAATGGCGGGGGTGTAATGGGGTGAAACAGGAGAGGCTTTGAAATGCCGTGGTCAGGGGTGGGCCAAATTACACCGAGGAAAGGTAAAGAAAAATGTTGGTGAGGAAAAGTAGAAGAAATAACACAAGTCTGCACCACTGTGGTAAATGGAGACACCAGTTGTCCTTTAGGTGAACTTTAATGCCAACCCTTTAAATGCAAAGGTCAGAGGAAGCTGTTTGAATGCCTGAGTGCATTTTGCTCAGTCTGAATGTTTAATTGGCTTCAGTACTGAAATTGCTTTTTCAGTGTTTGTACATTTTAAAGACATTTAGGAAAGAGTTCTCAAGTGGAGTCAAGAAGCCCTGAAGCTGAATCTCATTGAACCTGATGAGTCATTAGACTTTTTAAAGCTGTATCATTGTACCCAGAGAAACACAGAATAACAGCTTTTACAAAGTTGGCATAAAATCACCAAACTACAAAACTAACTGTGATGGAAACAGGGTAAAGCGATGTTACACAGTGCGACTCGTTTCTGCTCCGGTGCTGAACGTCAGTAATTTTAGCAAAAAAAAATTTATAACAGACAGTGGAGCAGTGCCCTCTACAGCCGTCCAACAGTGTGTGAATTTGTCTAGATGGTGACTGTAGGGTTTTCCTGTAGGTCTAAAATTAATATAGAAAACAGGGCATCTCTAAAATGTGCAGGTTTTTATCAGGAGTGTAAAATTCCCCCAACCCAAAAAAAAAAAAAACATAAATAATTCTACTGTAAAACCCCTTGACTGTGTAATGCACCAGTATGTGGGATAAGTGGAACCCAGTCACATAATTCTGCCTCCACTGGGAATGAAATGGGAAAGAAAACAAAGTCGGAGAGAAAGAAGGAGTCAGACAAGTGAAGAGGAAAGAGCTTTAATTTTTCTTAAAGAAATGTTACACAGCGAAGCAGACAAAAGAGGAGGGAGGCAGTGATGAGGAAAAAACAGAGGGACAAAGAAAGGATTAAAAAAGAAAGCGGGAGAAAAGACAAAAAAAGCATATTGTTGGGCTTTAATTTACACTGTTATTGCAGCAAATTAGGGAGAGGGAAGGGAAGACAGGAAATGGGAGCGAGAGGTAAAGAAGAAGAAGAAGAAGTCCAACACAGTGGACTGCTTATTGCCATAGAAAATAAATTGTGTTGGCTCATCAATCAGCTGGCAGGACATGAAGTGTAAAACTACATCAGCCATTTCTCTGAATAATTTCGAGGCATTTCTGGGTCATTGTTATGGTTTCTATTCAAGGTGCCAGAGTAAATCATCAGAATGTATTCAGATATCTGCCGGTCACACTGGAGCTGCTCAGTTTGAACCACAAATGATAGAAAAGTACAAAATGAAGGTTTTGCTGAACTGGTCACAACAGTTGAGACTGAAGGAAAATTTTGGTGAAAACCTACGAATTTCTTTCTGCTCCCTGTGAGTATCTTCAGTGTCTTCTTTTTATGACAGTTCTGACCGGTACATCAACCGTCATCTGCAGTTTTGTACTAATTCAATGCAAGATATTAAAACAGTAAATATACAGAATGCATGTAAGTGCTTTAATGTTGTATACAAGAAATAACCCAGACTCATGGCAAGCCAGGGCCATGGTGGCCCCCACCCCACAACTCACAGGACCCAAACGATCCACAGTGTTTTCAAACCTAGCATACAACAGGAACATTTCTTTGGGGTGGCTCCTGTTTATCAGAAGCTTGAAATAATATCACGTTTGTGATATTTTCCTTCCCATTTGCTTTATCAGAAGACTTACCTTTTATCTAATCTCTCTTCATTTTTATCTCTAAGGCTTTTCCTGACACCTCTTTCCTGTGCTCTGACCCTTGACCTCTTTACTAAGAGTTTCAGGTTATGCTGTTGATCCGCAAGTTTAAACATATTCTACCCTTGTACTCATTGTAAGCTGCTCTGTGTGCCGACATTTTCTGCATATCAATAGGGTGCAAATGTCGATGTGGAATATATTAAAGTGAGGTCTGCAGCATCAGGATAACCATGGAAATTAGCTGTAGCTTTTGATGAGTCATTCATTATCAAGACCTGCTGATATTGGAGAAGCATATGTTTTGCATTAAGTTCAAAAACTTTGTGGAGTACAAACACATCTAATCCTGAACAACTGCTGTTTTAGACTGTGTTGAGGTGCAGACTGTGAAGTCCCAGATGATAAACTTTCACTCTGGCATGTGAATCATAATATAAAAGTATATAATACTGAAGGTTTTCTGCATTAAAATGTCTAAAAACAGCCAGGCCTTTGTTATATATTTGGTGTTGTGTACTTATATTGTCCCAAACTTTTCCAGCACTTTTCAAACGTAGGGGAAACCATCATTTTCATCAAAGTCACTGGCATCATATTTATGTTGTGGTTGCCAGAAGCATCAAATTGGCTTTTTATCCAGTTTTAAGCTTCATTTTTAAGGTACACTTCTTAGATCTTGGTTGTTTTTTACCTGGTGAAGGATCTTAGTCATCAGATGTCTGCATCTGAAGTTATTAAGAACCATTTGTTTTGGAGGAAACCTTTGTGGATAATTCAGCTCCTGGTAAAAACCCCCCTTAATGATTGACACCGAACTGACTCACAACTGACCCCTGCGATCCCACACAACTTCACGACGTCCCTAAACTACGTCTTCATCACTAAATCTTATCTCTGAGCCACAGGTGGAAGTGTCAGACAAGTTTCTGTAAACAAACAGGGTGAAAAGATCAGCCTCCTAAATTTTCTGGTGAGGGTAATTATGTGTAAAAATGCTTTAGAGACGAAGCTGCTTGAACTCTGTTCTTCTCTCTCCAACATGAGATGCTTTGTTCAGGGCACTTGAGCTGCACATGGTGTAATTAAGGGTTTGTTTCCAGGGACAAAGTGTAATGAGGATTTTTAATTTTTCCACACACGTTTGTTTCTGTGGAGCTGTCAGATTATCGACTCACTGTCTGTTCCTGATTTAAATTCAGAGTCCGAGTCTGGCTGAGCGATCACGATTACACCCCGCTTCATGTTCATCACATTCGGATCAAACTGCCCCAGTGCAACCACAGTCAGCAGCTCACTGGAAGCTGTTACACTCCAACTGAACATTTATTAGTTTGGTGTCTTGTTAAAGAGCCAACTGAATTAATGAGATTTCTCATTTACTTTCTATGCAACGGACTTCAACTTCAGGAGTGTTTATTTAAATTCTACAGATTTACTTCTCATAGTCGCATTTAACAAAAATATTAGGACTGTATTAAACACAGCACTACAGGACAATATAATATAAATACACAGTGCAGTGACCTTTAGAGCATCAGACCTTAGTAATCAAGTCAGTAAAGTTTGGACTGAACACAGAACAACAAACAGTGAATAGCAGCAGATGAATAGTGAGTAATGAGCTGAATAACAAAAGATAAAACCAAGAAATGACTGATTCATTTACTTTATTGTGGCTAAAAGGGATGATAATACAGCTCAATACATTGCTAAATAGGATGAGTAGTTTAATCAGCTACATTATTTTTTATTTTTAGTTCAATGTAATGCATCTTATTCCTGTGTGCCTCATGTTTTAAGAACATGATGATGTTAGGATATTTTCTATATTTCTTACTTTCATCACATCTTCATATTTTCATTAACTTCTTATTATTTCTATGTAAGGGAAAAATACATTGCTTGTAAAAGGTAAAAAACTCAAATTACACTCTGATCATAAATAATAAGGTAATAAATAATAAAGACACTTGCTCTCTTCAGTGGTTGTAATATAGGGCTCTTTGTCACGAAATGAAAAATTAGAGTAGAATCTTAACGTGTGCTAAAGAGGCTGAAAAACAATGTCTGTGTCTGGAATCACTCCGTCATTCATTCACTGTTAAATAACATACAATTAAAAGTTTTCTCTGTAGTGAACAGTAAATTGCGATTTCAGACATTTATAAATCATCGTTCACTGATGGTGTGGAGCCTCACAACAGGGAAATTTGAGGTTAAGAGAATTTAGACACTCAAAAATATAATAGTTTAAAGTAAATACTCCAATAAATAGCAAACAAGGAGTGATTTCAGACATAAACGAAAGCTCTGCATGTAAAAAAGCCCCAAAAAAGCTAATTTTCCCACCATGTTACTTTCTATTTCAGCTGCATTAGATTTTTCCATTTTTTGTCTATTTACACTTCAGCTTGTTCATTGAAGTGTTTACCTCAGTATTACAATACTCCTGGTTTTCCTGATGAGCCGCTGCCATTTTCCCACACTGATTGTTCCATTCCAGCTTCGCATGCTGTTTGGACTTAAATATTTTCATTTTCATAGCCGTAGGCTCACACAGCAGGCTCACACCAGATCAGATGAAACACACATAGCCTGCTGCAAATACAGCTTCTCTCTTTTTTTAATCATTCCACAGCTGTCAGATAAATTCCCTCATGTACTATTTACAACAACTAAATGTCCAACAGCTACTGAATCGACTAATGGGAAACATGAGACAGTTTTCTCCCAGCACCAGGCAACAGCAGGGAACCGCTGAGCTCTTTCAAATCCCTCTTGTTTCTGCTCAGAGACTCAGATTAAAGAGCTAATTATGTTTGTGAGCAGTTGACCAGCCGCTCAGGACACATGCACACACACGCAAACGCACACATATGCAGATAAACGCACAAATGGACCCACACATGAGAACAGACCTTTTAATAGAAGGTACAACCTGGTAGAAAAATACACTAACACCTATAGATGTGGCGCAGAAAACTTTGAATAAATAAGAAATGTAAAGTTAACTGCACTGTGTATGACATGTGTTACAGTGTGAGTGAATGTGTTCTGATGAAGAAAGTGAAGCATTATGCTAAAGACTGATATTTTTCTCAGGAGGTGGTGGAGACCAAACCAGAGTAAAGGTACTCATCAGGTTTTCACGTACATGACTCCAGAATAATACTGTCTCTGCTCTGTGTGATAGTTGTTTAAGTATCCGCTTAAACTTTGCAGAAGCTCTCCTGTTTTCAAGATGCTGCAGTGTTGTGTCCCACGTTGTTTGAACTGATCTGAGTCTGATATGGATTTTATATGGAAGTATTTTCATCTGTCAGGACAAAAATAAATACAGCTTTTAATAGTTGTCCAGACATCCACTAGCATGACTTAATTCTTCAATTCAAAACAGGTCCTTTACATTTTTAAAAATATTACTGATTAATTTTCCTTTAACTTGTATGTAGCAGTTTCAGATGAACCCTGTCTGATGTGTGATGTTTTGTGTGTGTGTGTTAAGGTGTTTGCAGGTAATGAAGGATTTACTCACAGGCCAAAGTTACAGGGGTGAATGAGAGAGTTTAATGACGAGCAGCTCATCTTTTGATAGATCTATAATGCAGACGGTGTTATAATTACACCCTGCTCCCATAGAGTATCCCAGGTCTGTGTGTGTGTGTGTGTGTGTGAGCAGATATGGGTATGTGAATATGTAAAAAGGTGCATTTTGGGTGAGTGCACGAAACGATGCTTATGTTTAAATCAGTGTGTGTGTGTATCCATTCTAGCTAATTACCGTTGCTCTGTGCAGTGGGCTGTGTTCAGTTTGCTCAAGCGGAACAATGGCAAACTCAACGACCCTTCAGATATTAATTGGGAATCAAGTGAGTAAGACTATCCCGGAAAAACTTCAGCAGAACTTTTTTCACCTCCCTCTTCCTGCTCCTGTAGGCTGAGAGAGCAAGACAGAAACAAGGAGAGAGAGAGAAAGTGACAGGAAGTATGGAGGAAAGTTTGTGCAACAGTTTGCCTTATTCCCATGTGGTCTTTTTTAGTCGTGTTGGTATTTCAGTCACTGTTGTGTTTTCCGTGTCATTAATCCTGCCCTGATTACTCATTCTGACAGAAATCCTTCTGCTTCACTTCATTCTGTGGCTCTTTTTCATTCACTATAAGAGAAAATAAGAATGATATCTTTCAGTCTAGCTGTATGTAAGTCTACACAGCTCTGGTTGCAACAATTTTGTATCATCAGGTTGAAAATACCAGATATTCCTTCAAGCAGAATGGAGACTGCAAATGTAAGTTTAACGAAAACATTGCTTTCCCATTAGTGTAAAGGTCTGTGATTAATTTTCACGCCAGTATGTTTTTGGAACTTTTGTTTGTTGTGAACAAATATTATGCAGTGAAAAAGTAAATAATATTTTTTCAGAAGAAGGTTGATTTTTCAAATAATGGCTTCATCCAATCACACAGACTGGCGTGTATATTGACTTATTGACTCGTGCTGTATGTGTAAGGGCTTTCACACAAATCGGTTGGTTAAAATTAAAACACTGGAGGGTTTTAAACTCGCACAACTTTCTGGTCAGAAGTTTAAAATGGAACGCCCCTTGAAGTCAAGAGTCAGATTTCCTACTCAGAAAGTCAGAGAAACTCCACCAACCCTGAGATAAGAATTCAAGATGGCTGCCCCTCGCATCCAAAAGTAGTGAACACTCTGCTAACTTTACTGTTTTCAGCAGTTCTGTCTTGTTTCACATTAGGTCAATCATACACATAAAACCATGATGTTTCCCTGATCTCGGCGAAATCGTTTTCATACCTAAACCTCACCAAACCTTAACCACAGTGCTG
Organism: Lates calcarifer; assembly: GCF_001640805.2. Taxonomy (NCBI): domain Eukaryota; kingdom Metazoa; phylum Chordata; class Actinopteri; family Centropomidae; genus Lates; species Lates calcarifer. The sequence goes on along the minus strand of NC_066840.1, from coordinate 23,782,041 downwards.
TCATATGATAAAGCAGTTTTATTTGAAAGGCACAGACAGATGATGTCGTCCTGCTGAAAATTACCTGTTGCGATTGTTTATTCATCCCAAATAACGTGTGTGTGACAGATAAATATTCAATATGTCAGGCAAACTTGTTTTGCCCTGGCTCATTGCATCTCCCACTGCCAGATAGTGCGTGCAAATGGGAAGAAGGAAACATAAATACATGTTGGCAGAGGAGGCTGGATGCTTCAGTAAGTGGAAGTGCTCTCGTTATTTTGAGTTTGCGTCACCTACAGATAAGAATATCTTCATAAAGCATGAGATTCGTCCAGGTCAGAATCACACGTCCATGACTGATCTTTGTGCTGAAGCTGTTGAGAAACTGATGATAGAAGAATGTCATCCTGTTACAGATAATAATGAGAACACCTCGGCTCTGCTGTGCAGCAGTAACAGAGAGAAGTGAAGTGTCTGTCAGAGAAATGATGAATAAATTGAACATATATACAATTGTTATATTAGAGAAGGCTCTTATTACTGACGTTCTCTGTTTTATAAGTATATTTATCACATGGCAATCAATCAAACTTTATTTGTATAGCATCTTTGATACACATTTGTGCAGCTGAAAGTGCTTCACAGGTGTCTGATAAGATGATAACAAGACAAAGAAATGTTGACAAATCACAGTAATAAACATTCAAAAACTATAATAACAAAACAGTTAAAAGCTGGACAATAAATAAAGACAGGGAGAAAGAAAAGGGAAGAAACAACATTTAATAATAAAAAATAGGAAATAAAATAGATTAAAATTACATTTATAACATTGGTATGATGCAGTAAGTAAATAAAATAGAATAAATAATGTGTGTAAACCATACTTACTCAAGAGCCAGGCTGAAGAGGCAGGTTTTAAGTTTCTGTTTAAAGATTCCAACACTTCCAGCTCCTCTATGTTTACCTGTTCAGGCTATTGTACAAGTCACAGCATCAGTAGTTCATTTGCTCCTCCTGGTTATTGTGTCTGGTTAATTTGAGATTGTAAAATAATTATATTGTAGCCTGTTTTCCATCGGCTCATGTTGCTCTATGCAGTCGAGGGTAGAACGATTAGTGAGCATCCACGAGTGACCGAGAGTCAGGACGCCAATTAACAACCAGCAGAGGTCTGTACTTTTCACTGTATGCTGCTGGACTTCAGACAGGTTTTCAGTTGTCAGACAGAAACAGCAGGCGTCTGCTTAATGTGGTTATACAGACTACAGGAGCTCAGCTTACTGCTGTGAATGAGACAAATAAAATGAAAGGTTTTGCTCCAACATGACGTTTTCTACTATTTAAAAAAAGAGAACAGTTCTTTGAAAACTGGCTGAAATTTGAAAATCATGTACTCATCTGAAAATTGCCTGTTGTTACCAGATGATAATGTAACAGTGGATTGAAACAGGTGTGTGTTACATCAGGAGAATATTTGCTGTGTTGCTGTCTGAAATCCATCGCTCGGTCCTTTTCTACACAACAACATTCTTGCGAGGCAGAAAGTGAACATTTTTCCATGACTCATGACCTCTCAGATTTAATCTGCTCATTACTGACCGAGTTAACCAGCAGCTGGAAAGAGGCTGCGCAGCTGTATGCTGTCGAATAACAAGGCACAAGAATGTTCCTGTAAGGGTACAAACAGGAGAGTAGTCTGGAGTCTTTTTACCTGTTAACAGAATTCACTCACAAGGTCAAAATTTAGTAAATTATTGACTAATTAGATTTCTTTTTGCCACCTTTAAACCCCACTTTTTAAGTGGTGATTTCAGTGTTTTGTATATTAATAAAAAAAGTAAAGTTTACTTAATTATATCTTGGATGTTTTATGTTGTATTAATCTTTTTTTTTAAATTAAAGACTAGCCTTTTCAGTTTAAAGTTCTCCTTGAATTAATATTATTTCATAGACCTTTGCAGCTGTTTTGAAAAGTGCTTTATCATTATTATAATCAATATCGTTAACATGATGATGATTAAAGCTGAGGTTGAGTGATGCGGTAACATCACAAGAATCTGTTCTAAAAGCTGAATCTTCACAGAGATGAGAAACACTGAAAGAGAAATACAACCACTGCAAAGACTGATCAATATATTCCCCAGAACAAAATAACTTATTCCTCTGAACAGAAATGCAGTCACATGCTGTTTCACACACTTTATAGCTGCAATGAAAAGAGAAAGAGCCATATGGTGAGCTGTTTTCTTGCTGCAATATTAATGCTGATATAAGAGGCAGAAGAAGTGGGGAGAAGGCTGAAGAGACTCAGAAAAGACAAAACAAAGAAAACGAAAAAACAGAAGTGAAAATTTGTTGAGAGAAGGAGCACAGACAGGGTTAAACCAAAATACTGTAAGTAAGTAAATGAGAGGATTATTCAGCCCTGAAAGGAAGATATAAAGTGACTGTGGGAGTCAGAAATGCTGAGTAGATCCTGACCAGCACCAGGCTCAGAGCTACTGACTCTGAAAACCATGGTAAACATAATTGAAGGCATAAAAAGCTGCTCAGTTTAAAGCAGAGAACAATGGCTAAGAGACATATCTGTGGGTAACTGTTATGTTGCTCATTTCAAAGACCAGGGAAGATCCTGTTGTTTCCTCTTACAAAGTCAGCCCTTGCTCTAAAAGTCAAAATGTTTGCCTTAAACATGTTTCCCACTGGCCTTGCATTTCTTTCACCATCACCAGGAACTCTAAAAGGTTTTTCCCATTTAATCAGTTTAAAAAAAAGAAAAACCTTTCTGCTTTGTTCTGAGTCACAAAAGAGCAGCTGCTGTCTAAGTGCAATTATAGATGTCAATGTACAACCACTAAAGTGCTTGTTTTTGTCACTGACAAGCTCAACAAGCTTATTGTTGTGGCTACTCTTTCATTCAAAAAAATAAAAATTGTCAGAGTAGCCTTTTGGGGAGGAGGTGCAGGACTCACTAAAAATAAACACTGGTGGAGATTCTTCAAGGTACTGAAGCATTCGGGATTTATTGGCAAAACATAAAATTCTCTGTGGTTGACTTCAAACAAAAAACAGCAAAATAACATGACCTTTCATTAATAGTTTGTGGCTTAGTGGTCGATAAACTCTCACTCCTCTCTCCTTTAACACAAAGCAGAAAAAGTTGCAGCTGTTCTCTCTCACCTGATTATGAAAAGAAGATCACCTGACTGGGAGGAGGTGAGAGAGAATTTTGACCTTAAAATTAAAGTCTTTCTTTAAGTAACTGATCATTATCATTACTTGATTTTATACCACTAAGTACCACATTTTACAAAAATAATTAAATAATTACACTTGTGGATAGGATTCCTACAGAGCATTTATTAAAGAGTAAGATCCTTTTTGTTTAACCAGAAACATCACTATATATCACTGCCAGACTCCACTGACAAAAACAACAATTTTACTGAGCAGAACACAGCCTGAGAACAATCTGAGCCTGTCAGTGGCAAAAACAATAACTTAATTTTTTTTCCCCTATCAATCGTTTACAAATAAGGCCCAGGTACAGAAATCCTGGAGTTATCCTTCAAGGAAAAATGTCTGTCAACAAAGGGGGAAGAACAGTATGTTGCTCGAGCCCCAGTATTTTTTTGATATGGCATTAGCATATGTATTGTGAAAGCTTTTGGTAGCAGTAATGCCAAGTAAAAATTGGAGGAAAAATGAGAAAAAAAAAAGCAAAAGTTGCAAAGACAGAACACAAATGGAGAGAAAAATTACAAATGGAGCGAAGAAAGAAACAAGGGAGGAGGAGAAAGAGCAACAGAAAAACTGAGATTATAAAAAAGAGAAAGGGAATTAAAGAGAAGCATGAAAGAGAAAACGACATGGGCCTCAGCAGCGACAATCAAAGCTAACTGGTCCTGTCTGACGGTTGTTATCTCTGCCAGCACCGTGCCGCCTCCACAAAACATCTGCTGGCCTCACTCTGATTCTCAGACACAGCCACAAATTATTACAAATGGTGTTTTTACTTAGAAAAACAGAGACTGAAACACAGTGATTTCAGAGGAAAGACACGTGTGCACGTTATACATCTTACTCAGAGTCACCGGGTTGACAGCAAAGTTTTGAACATCTGCTCAAAATGACATGAACACATTGTCTTTCTTTGGTTATTGAGGATCGCTGTCAAAACTATGACTGATGATATATATGTCTGCTGTTGGTGCAATACATTGACCCTGAACAGCTGCACAGGCAAAGAGAGGTGCATCTCTTCAGCCATGCAAGTGATACGTTTTAATCCAACACAAACAGCTAATGGGTGCTAATGTTAGCTAGCTAACCTAGCTGTTCCCATACTTTTTTGGCGTTTAGTCAAATATCTTGACAGCTACCATCAGATGTCATGATATTTTGTACACACATTCACACTGCCCAGACTCCCTACTGACTTGATACCTTTTTGGAGCTTTGCACAGATTTGCTGGCTTTATTTCTACAACATGCAGTGGTTAATTTCTACACCCTGAAAGGAAAATCTGCTTTTGTTGAAATATACAGTCTACATTAATCCCAACAGTCACAAAGAGGTCACAACCTCTAAAAAAGTTTTAGGACCACGGGTTTGAAATGATTGACACATCTGTTTCACTCGCTGGGAATTTGGTGTGACCCAGTTTTAAAGTGTCAGTATATGGACCACAGAGGGCTGGAGGTTCACTCATGGTCTGCTTCAGCTAAAAGTCTTTTTCAAAGGAAGTCACAGCCAGGTCACAAATACGAATTTCATTTTCTGCAGCCGCATTAATGGCAAAGTGGCTGAACCGAGTCTGTGGTGGTGGATTTACAGAGAGCAAAGTAAAAAAATAAGTAAATGTGTGAGTGAGTGAAATAGATTTTTTGTGCATATAATTTAACCATACTACCTAAATACATGCATTAAAAGCCCACATTCAAGATTTAAATTAAACTTAAAACTTTAAACTTTTTTTAACTTTAAACTTTTTTTCACAAAGGAATTTTACCTACACAGCATCTGCTGTTGAATAAACACAACACATAGTATAGGCACATTTCTAATCCATATACACACATATAGCAAATCCAATTTCAGAGCAGCTCAAAGGTCAGATATTGATTCTCATGTCAGAGCTGGACTTGGTGTTAGAAAACATCTCACTCTATCACATTGACATTTTCCCAGCTAACCTTTCTGTTTGCATACAGGCCTAACTAATAATTTGGCATTTCATTGTGGACGCTGTCAGTCTCAAGTTCTGTCTCATTAAAAACAACATCCAAAGATGTTTTAACAGCTTCACATGGACAAGACTCTGGAGCCTGAACTGTATCAAGTACCAAGGACCAGTATCTGGAGCTTCTGACTCTTATCGCAACACTTTTACCTGCAGCAGCTGAAGTCATGTAACCGAACAGTCTGCATCCCTCAGCTGTGCCCTGAGATGGGAAATGACCTGAGCCTCACACCTGTTAACATGTTGCTCAGAATACAGGTGTGGGCAACGTACATAAGTTTTGGGGAAAATATTAAGTGTTTGGAACATGCTGATTATAATTTGTGATCATCAAGAAAATATTAGTAAGATATCTCACAAATATTACTGAAATATTAAACAGATTCTATCTGGGAGAAAAAGTGATTGACTATATTGTATTATATTAAAAGAAATATCAGCAAAATGCCAAAAAAGTAAAATACACACAAAAAACTTGTTATCAGTAAAATATCTGCTAATGTATTGGGAAAATATATGTAAAATATTTGGAAGAAATATCTACAAAATAAATATCTGTAAAACATCCTCCATGAAGGAACAAGCTAAACTTTGTAGAGGTAAATTTACTTACTCTGTGAACAGTGGATTGTACCTTTAATAAAACATGCATGATTACTGGTAACACTACTGAATCTTAAATATATCTAGAAGAATATATTTAATACACATTAATATGTATGTAAATATTGAATACACATTTTTCACAGCACAAATTTAAAGGATAAACACATAAACACATTAATAACATAAACTGGCTCAAATTAGTTATACCTGTAATTGTCCTGCTATTGATTTGAGTATTTGTCTTGTTATAAACCTTGGTGGTGTTCTAATGTTCTATGTTCTTCACTTTGTCTTTTATTGCTAAATTAATTAGGTTTCCTTCATTTCTCAGATCCTAACCACTTCCTGTTGTACTCCATGTTTATGTACAGCACAGTTTGTTCCACACATGTATTTTAAAGTCAAGAGTTTACGTCCTTGAAAAAGAAAATCCATAGAAAAAGAGCTTAAACTTGCCCTCGTTGTTTGTACTTTTGTTTTCTCACTGCTATGAGAACATGTACCTGGAAGGGTCTATTGAAAATGAAACGATGACTAACAATGAATGAGCGGTGAAACTAGAACATTTACTTTTACAGCCTTAAATATCCCATAAAATCAATTCACACACAGAGGCACACTGATCTAACAGGCTACCAGAATGTACTGTATACAGTGATAAATATACTCTGCTGTCCTCTCACACTGAATATGGCGTGGTTGTGTGATTCTGTATTAACCTGCATGTATTCCTGTGCTTTTATTGCACTTGGTGAATAAAAGGAATCTAACGTTTCCTTGAGGCTGCAGCTGAATGTTCGTGAGGTACTTTAAATGCACTTCAAGCAGATTTCATTCTTTTGCCTGAAGGCCAGTTTATTTAAGTGCAGACTCTAATGCTAACTTACTACCTTGGCTTTATCATCCTGCCTCGGGCGGATTTGTCGCAGACAGCCACAACAGAATGTTAAAACAATAGCTTGATATTACACTTGAGATATGAGAATATTTTACACAATATTCACGCTCATTCTGAAACCTTGGATTACTAAAGAAATACTTGGGGAAGAAGTTGGAGAGTAAGTTTGCTGCTAGTGCTGAGCATCAATATACTATGGAGGCAGAACTGGAAGGTCAGCAGACACATAGTGTGAAATTATGTCTTAATAATGAAACAGGTATTAGTGGTGGAAATTATTTTTTTGCCAAAATGTGGAACAAACAGGTTATTTCATAGTAAAGGTGTCCTCTGGCAAATGACATTTACAGCCCCATAGATACATATATATGCAGTGCTCCATTGGCTCACTTATGACAAGAGGACAAAGGGACAATGGTGGCCAGCTGAGAGGTATAGTCTCCATGATGCCACAATGAACCGAAGTGAAACTGGGTTACAGAAAATAGGCTTACATATCATGATTTTTGTGCAACGAGAGGACAGATCGGAAAGTAGTGAGGCAGGGAAGCTCATCACAGGAAGCCATTACACCAGACCACAGAGATCCAGCGAGTCCAAAACCATTTTGGGGGTCATCAGGAAAGATGAAAGTTTGGTTCTGCTTTCTCTGCACCTCTATTCCAACTTCTAATGCACCTCGTATGTGGGTAGTTAGGATACAGTATGATGCTATTTATCCCAGGGGAGTTCAGCTTTACAGCCCGGCGAGGCCAGCACAAAACAACGATGCACAATCGTACAAGTGAACAGGAGGCATCTACACATTCACAGCAGTGGCAACACCTGCACTGCTCAAAACAAATTCATCTAAATGAACATGTAACAGCTGAAATCAAACATTATGGCATTTTTAGCTGCTCCTCTGAGAGACGAAGTGAAACCACACTGATAACTAACAATGTGTGATCCTCCTTTGTGTGTTTAAGTTGTTGATTATCTTGAGTTAAAATCAGGAAATTTGCTGTTGACACTTTAACTCAACACTTAATCGGATTAATGGTCCCTGCTAACACTTTAGCATTAATAGCTAACACTTTTTTCCCTAGCCCTAACCGCTTTCAAGCTTAAACTTTAGCATAACGAGTTAGCAGTTTCCATGCTTAACACTGTGGCATAACTTGCTGGGCTAGGCTACCAGTCTCCATTCAAACACTTAACACTATAAACAAATATGATGGAAGTTAATCCTCCATGTAAACAATTAAACATAAATAGCTAACACTTTACTTAAACCTCATACCAACGGCTAACTAGCAGCCTCCATGCTAACATTTTAGCATTATTAGAAACTTGAGCATGATTAGTCAACGCCTCAGCTGTTAATCTTTCATGCTCACACTACACACACACACACACACACACACATACTGAAAATGTGTGACAAGCTAATATGCTGTTTCAATTTATTGCCTGTTTTCTATTGATTACAGCTAAACTGAGGAAGGCAGCAATCCACCATTGTTTTGTCAACTTCCAGTCTTAAAGAGGAAGACGAAGCTGAACCTTTACCTGAGGACCTAGAATGGAGGTAATTCATTACGTTGAAGAGTGTTTGCAGTATTTAGAGTACTGTACTGGGAAACTGGCCCAACTGCTGAAATATAGTGTGTTTGAAAAAGCAGCTGGTAATATAAAACCTTGATTAACAAAGTGTTACTGTAACAGACCAAATGAATTAATCCTCCTGACGTCTGACATTGAATGGTGTATGTCAGTTTTGAAGTTTATGAAATCGTAAAGTAACATAAAATAAAAACATAAAATAAAATTTAAAGAGGTTAAATGATGATATCACGTTTTAAAAAAACAGGTCAGAAATATCAGTAAAACCAAGTCTACAAAGCTATTTTTAGAAACACAACCAGTAAAAGTCATTCTCCTCACTGGAGTTCAAATTCACTTACACGGGAGTCAGTCTGCTTTCATGAAGCCTCCTCTTGACTGAATTATCAAATTAACTCAGTCAGAAAGAATCACAGATTGGTTTTTGATGCTTTTTGAGAAGCTTGTTAATGGCTGATTAGGATGAGTTACATAGAAATGATCTGTAGTGTCTGACATGGGATATGAGAGAGGGAGACAGAGGCACACAGACAGTCAGAGGAGATGGGCTTTATTGTTGCAGCCAACCTGAAACACAGGAGTTTAATTATTTAGCTTTTTGTTACGAGTGTCTGTTGTCTCCAAGCTGTTTCCGAGCGTTTCATTCACTTCTCAAAGTGACCATGTGGATGTTTACCTCCATATACTCCACTCACTATGACTGTTAAATTCAATTCACGATACAGAATAACAAAATCCTTTTTATTCCTAAGTGAAATGTGGAGATATCACAAGGTTAATGTTTCTGTGGTTAGGCATGGAGCTGGAGAAAGTGGACACTATGGTCTGTTGTTGTTGTGCAGGTCTCACACTGGTTGTTTTAGGGGGACCAGCAGCACCTGCTTGGATCTGGCACTGTAGAGTTTTGCATTGTGAGTGCTGTAAAGGATGACACTGCTTCAGATGGCAAAAAAGATCAGTGGTATTACCTGTCTTTGTGGGAACATGCTTTCAACACAGTCTTGCAGTGCAGCTACTCTGCTTCTTGTTGGACTTTAAATAGCCAAAATATCTCCACACTTCTGAATTCCTTGGACCTTTCTTTCCAACAGTCTCCTCCTCTGTTGAGCCTCGGGCTGTGTCCGTTGGGGCATCTTCTTCAGTAACACTGTCTCTTGAGTTTTCATTAATATTTTCTGTCGTCGTTTTCTCTTTCATCTTGTTCCCTCTCCTGCTGTACGCTGCTGCAGTCGCCCAAACATTAGCAGTTGTGCTGCTCCTTCACTCTGTGCTGTGCGCTTCAGCTTAACCTGACTGACTGATTAGTTTGGCGCAGTGCTATTCTCATTATCATTGGCTTTTTGTTTTGTCTTTCAAAACATGGATGGAATGAGCTCTGTAGATGTTGTATCAACCATATCTTTATTTCTATCGAGGAAAGTTATTTTGCAATTGTTCCCACAGTCGTCATATTAAGAGAATATATAGCCGGGGAACATCTTTTCCACCCCACAGAGTTATAGTTCCCTCTGGAGCAGTATCTAAAAGGTGAAGCTAAAATTTATTAGATGGAAGTGAGAGCAGGAACAAAGGAGCCAAACTCTAAAGAGCAGAGATTCAGATACAAGCTGCAAAAGTACTGAAAGCTGCTTATCATGTTATTAATAGAAATAATAATCCACATCCACAAACTATCAGGGGCTTATTTTCACACTTTCTGATCATAAGTAAACATCATGACCTAAACTCAGCACCGAGCAACACCATGCTGCTGTTCCCATTTTGTGCTTTATACATCTGGGGAACATTGGACTCTGTTGTTGGATTTATTTGGGTGTTTCATTTTATCTTTATACCAGACGAAATTAAAAGGCCACATGTTATACATACTGAAAATTACATGGGAAAACTTTATGCATTCCTTCTTGATTTAAGGAGATATGTGCGGAGAGGCGATCTGTGCCAACTGAAGGTCATTCAGCTTGAGCTAAAAATACTTATCCCGGTGTTTTATGGATCTGCTTCATAAACATACAGAGACAAGAGTAAAACAAAATGTAGAGTGACCATCAGAGAGAGATGGAGGGAGGGGAAGGAGAGAGAGAGAGAGAGGACGGGTGCCTCCTTCACTGGAGGGCTGAAGAGGAGGGACTAGACCAGAGCGGGTTAATGTCTGCTGCTGTGAGTTCAGGGGGAGAGCGACACCGCGCAACATCTCCGCCACTGACTGCGCTCCGTCCCGGTCAGACTCCGCACCGACTCTCCAAATAGCTACGGGGACTCCTCACCTCTCCACGAACCCTCCACGGGTTCTCCGCGAGGTTTCTCCACTTTTTGTCTCCCTCTCTGAGTCCACGGTGTCGTCCCCCCCACCACAACCACCACCCACCCCCGGTGTCTCCCGGCGCGCACTGGCCTCGTCGCTGCTTTTTGCGCACGGACACTTCTCCACATTCCCACTTGGCGTCTGCTGCGCTGCGCTCCGCTCATCACTTCACTTCTCCGAAGAGTCCCGAGCGACAGCCGCAACCTCAGGCTGCAGCACACTCTTTCTTTTTTTTGGTTTTTAGGTTCAGTAATTAGTCTCGCGTTGAGCTCGGACTGAAGAACAATGTGATTGTGGCTCCTGGGGATTTAGTGTCGTGACATGCTTTCAGGACCCGGCGGCTCCACAGAGAAATGGTGAGTTAAATCCGCTTTTATTCTCGCAGATTATCAGACCACTGTACGCGCTTGCAGCTCGTTTGTCTCCGGCGTGAGCTTGACCTCTGCGGATAAGGTGACGCTCACAAGCCGAAGGCAGCGTGACCTTCCCTTCCAAAATGAAAAATCAATCTTTATATTCTTATGCTCCTTCTGTAATTTGGAGTTTGTGGCGCTCTCATGTGAGTTTAAAGTCACCTTAATTAGTGCATTAAAAGAGCCAAAGTAAAATATATATCTGTTCTAATATGACTTGTGATGATATGTGTGTGTCGCATCGCATCCAAGTTGTCAAAGTTTGCTGTAACTCTCAGCCATAAAACATGTAAAATAACTCTTATTTAGTTTCTATGGGGTTTCATGCCCGGGAGTCGTTTGACCTCCACGGGTAGAAAACTCCCATTTCCCGCTTCCTATCGATCCGTTTTAACGTGGATCTACATACTTTTCCATACATGTGATTCCGGGGTTGCGAGGCAGGGTTTTTTTTTTTTTTTGCGCGCGTGTCGATCAGTTATCTATCGATAAGGAGGGCTTGTAGATCGGCAGAGTGGATTGACTGTCAGCTGTCACATGTTGGCAGCGTGAAGCAGGAGGCTGTAGAGACCGACCTGATCCTGTAGGTGAGCAGTTACTGACGGAAAATGTTGGATTATTGTGATTTCATTTTGTTTTCAGGAGTTTACTGCGTTTGATTGTTGCTCCTTTATTTAATTTGTGCTCTGTCAGATGGAGATGTGGTTTTTCTCTGTCACTCTGCTTCTCTTCTGTGAGGACGGTTCCTGTTTCTGCATAAGAATTTCAGCTTTCTACTCTTTAGAGTTTTATTTTAAACAGAGATTTCCACTGCTGAGCAAATGAAACATGTTGCATTTGTTTTAAGAGCAGAATATTTTTTTTATAAATTGTGTTTTTGAATCAGGAATTAGTGAGATTATCAGTGGGTGGTGCTGCATTTTAGGTTTGAGAAGATTACAGTTTGTTCCATTTCATTACTTGACATTCAGTGTTTGACAAATTGCCTCATAAACCACTTCTGTTTTCATGTCATTTGCATCTGAAACACTTCACTTGTACTTGACTAATTGTACAATGCAGTCACTTGAAGGGCTTTGATTATTATGGTTATGTAATATTTATGGATCAGACGTGCACAGTGGATCAAAGGTGCAGGTACAGCGTGTCGTTATATTGACTGATATGATGATCGGAGGATCACAGCTGTATCATTTACAGTTCACACTCTTGCCCACACCCACTCAGAGCCTGCAGCTAAAGAACCACATGAGACTGGAGCGCAGCCAGAGCACTTGCAATTTTTACAGTCAATGCAAATCACCTCGAGTGTAAGTTATACATTAGTGTGGGTGGCAGGACTTCTCAGACTAACTCCTTTTTCCTATCCTATTTGAATTTTAACCCTTAAAATTTAATTTATGTTTTTTTTTAAATTTCCGCTTGCGTGAGGCATGTGTAAGTGCACGTAGACACACACCCCTTATTTGCACTGGATCAGGTAGTTACAGTCAGGAGTGTGTACACACAGGAGCATCAGGAAAACAAGGTGCCCTCTTTTAGAAGAGATACATAAGAAATAACTGGTGAGCAGCAGCAGCAGCAGCTCTCCACTTTCCTTCAAGTGAGTTGTGGATGTGAATCCCTCCTTCCTCTCTGTAACAAGGAGAGGCTCTTCTACAGATGCGCTTGTGATTATATTGGCTTTTATTGCTTTGCTTTCCTGTAAAGCTCAAGTTATGCTGTTGCATTTTTTTGGTTTGAAGTCTGTGTACAGTATTAATGACTGTGTGTGTCCCTCTCACCCTGTGATTACTTTAAAACGATGCTTGGTTGCGTATGTGCATATATTTGTGTCATTGACTGAGGCTGTGTTTGCATTTCATTTCCTTCAGTCTACACGCTGATTATCTGACCAGCAGAAAATGAATCACAGCTGAAATAACTGATCAGCTGTCAGTTATCTAATAAAATACCCACAGTTATTTCTTGGTCTTTGTTTCACATTATCATGAAGTATTTTTCCTTTGGCAGCCGATCAGACACAACTCTTGCTGTGGCGACTCTTGAGGAGAATTTGTCATCAGTTTTGACATTCAATGAAGTGTGTACAACCGGGAGGAGACCCCAGGGAAGATCCAGAACACGCTGGATAGACTCTAACTCTTGTCAGGCCTGGGAAAGCCTCAGGAGCCCCCATGAGGAGCTGGAGGAATGGATGGGAAGGACAGAAGGCTAACTTGCAGTACTGTCTGGATTATTGGTTGGACAGTGTCAGACTTTAATTTGTAGCCAGTTACAGACTCATGATGTTTTTCAGTCTGTTTCTACACTTAAAGCTGCATTAAGTGGTTTTTGTCCACTAGAGGGCAGAATGGAGACTTTAAAACCAACTATGCAACAAATCTTGACCGTACGAGCTTCTAAAGCTAACGTCTTAGCACAGAGATTTCCTCAGACATCATGCAGATACCACCTTCTACCCACCTGTTGAAATTAAGTCTAGTATGCAGTGGTCTTTTTGAACAAAAGCAGAGAAAATATCTGTCTGATCTCACGTGTTTCCCTCTGCCTCCTGCTGTTTTCTTGCTGCGCAGGGCAGCGTTTTATCAGGCTGCTGGAACTCGTGCAGGTTTTTGTTTTCAGAGGTTGGTAAAAGCTTTTTTTGAATTTAACCTGATGGATCAGACGCCAGCGTCAAAACAGTGAGATGAAATTGGTTGAAAGCTTCACAAAGCTGTGGGATGAGGGAGGTGGGGGTTGATTATGAGTAATGTATGTCTCTCTCAGGAGCTTAAGTCTGAGCACAGGTTTTTTGTTTTTTTTGGATAATGCATGCTTATCTCAACACTGAACTGAAGACAGAGTGATAGGCTTTTTACAGCGTGTCTGTCCTCTTTAACATCCTGCTGTTCCTGCGATCACCATGTAACTATAATCTATATTTAGAGTCAGTTAATGTGTTAGGACAGTATAGAACAGTCAATACAGATATCAGAGAAAGTGATTCTAGTATTGATGAGTTTGGTAACACACAGACGGGTGCACATGTTTCAGAGCAACAGCAGCTGTAGGACATACATACAGTACTGTATATCACTCACATGTTGACATTTAGCACTTATGTTCCTCAGACGTGTTCCTCTTGTTTAGATAATATCAGTGATTATAGAGGGTAATGTACTCAGTAGCTTTTATGACCTCTGCTCACAGAAGAAAGACGTGTCCCAGCAAAATAAAAGTTGCTTCTACAAATTATCATGTATGTATGCAGATATTCTGCATTAATAATTTTGTTTTGGGCAAACATAATGCTGACCAGACTTTTCTGTGCCAATGAAGAAAGTAGTGTGAAAAGTAAGGATGTAAGCAGCTGTGTCTCTTGGTGTTTTGGCTCATCTCCCATTGAAAGTTTAGTTTTTTTTGTTCCCCTCCTCCAACTTTATCCAGTAGTTTCAGCCGTCTGTACCTTGACTGTCATGACTTTGCATGGATGTTGTGTGACTGGTTGGGCTGAAGGACCAGTTACAAAACACTGATAGTGAATGTTTAGAGCTCAGTTGGCTTCATTTCCAGTCATTACTCTCCATCATTCATCCTCAAAATTGTGTTAATTTCTCTCTGTGGAAGGAACAGGTGATGTATCCCTCCTCCTGATGGTATTTTAAATCAACATGGAAGCTGTGGTAGGGTTTGACAGTTCTGTTTTCATCATGATTGAAGAAATGTTGCTGATTTAAAAGTTTCTGTTTCTGCAAGTCGACTTAGACCAACCTGCACAGCTGCGTTTATCGCCAGCTTTGCCACAGGAAGACGACTTTCCTGTTCTTAATCCTGAGATCTCTGATTGGTCGATTGTTTTTCCAGCAGTGGAAACACCACACTGACTTGATTTAGGCAGGAACTGTAGAGGTATTGGGCCGCCAGATATCCTCGAAATATCTGCCAGATCTGAACTGACGTGATTGATAAGAGATGAGACATTTCATAAGCAGACAGTTACTGTAAACGTACATAAAGACACAGGATGTGGTAGTACTCGACATATTGATGACAGTGGGTCAGAAACAGCCTTGTGTTTCTTGATGATTTATTAACTGTGTCCTGAAGTGTTTTAATAGATGTTCATACAGGGCCCATAAAGGAATAAAAGAACAGGACATGGAGCTGCAAGGTCTCTCTCGCTCTCTCTCTCTCTCCTCTCTCTCTCTCTCTCTCTCTCTCTGTGTGTGTAGAGTGATCAAAATTAGCTTATGCAACAATCCAGCAGTTTGGGTCAATAACTACTGACCACCCACACACACAAACACACACACATGCACACGCATACGCAGACAAAAGAGCATCTGTTTAGGATCAATAGTCACTTCTCTCTCTCTCTCTCTTGCCCACTAGACTGTTCCTCTCTCTACCTCCACATCCAGTGTAGTCTTTACACCTGACAGTGTGACAGCACAGTTCTCAGGGGACTTGGATGCATAATTCATTGTATTAGAATCACAATTTTGATCAATTAAAGCATTTGCATTTAGACGATGTGGATTTAAAGCCAAGAAACCTCTGATGTGCTGTAACCAGCAACACTGTACGGGAAAAATCCAAACATGCAACACGTAGGAACAACAGAAATAAACAACCAGAACACATTACTGCTGGTGAAGACCCAGCTTCTCTTGTTGACCGTTAGCGGATTAAAATAGAAACCAAAAGACACTTAAAAAGTTACATCCAAACCAAAATCAGACCCCAAAGAAATTCTTTTTTAATCTTGTTCTCACAGAAGAGAAACTTAGAGCAGCTGAGTGCTTATGGATCGACTATTAAATCACTGACAGGTAGTTTTGCACAATGGAACCCCACCGCCCATTTTTTCTCTCTCATCTTTTATTTATGTGAACAGACGAGGTATTATTTGAAACCGGATACAGGCTTTTATTTATGGATGTGTGGTTATAATAAATCCATTCCACGTGAGTTAGCTGCCTGAAATATTGGTCTACACATGCTGAGACACAAACACACACACACACAGGCTAATTCAAACATGAGAATGCAGTGTTGGGGCAGAGGATGTGAATTTGCATATAGTTCAGCAGCATCAGAATGAGGCGGAAATCTCTCCGATCCTCTCAGCCCTGCTGCATGCGTCGGCGCTGCTGAATAGCGGTAATTACCCCCAGTCCTTGATGTGCTCTGCTGTCAGATCTGCCTCTGAACGCAGCTTTAGCTAAACACACTGAGGCTCTGATATCACGCCGTCCTTCACAGGATTCGGGGTGGTGAGAGCTGACAGTGTGGGAGGAATCAGAGCGTCTCGAGAGATGATGAGGGTAACAAAAAAAAAGAATGAAGAAAGAATGCAGGAAACAAGCTGAGTTTTTGTTGATTTGGTAGAAGGGCTGTGTGTGACTAAGCTTGATTTCATTATCAGCCTCAGCATCACTGTGTTTATATGTCTCTGTCGTTGAACCTGTCAACACATGTCGAACACAATAAAGACAGGAAAGAGACGAGGCGAGGAACTTTTTGATTAGAAAGAGAGAGCTGTATTAGAAAATCGTAAAATGCTCATCACAGTTTCCTTGAGTTCTAAAGAAAAGCAGCAGATCATCATGTGAGAAGGTGGAACGAGTGAATATTTGGCATTTTTGGTTGATAAATGGCTTAAATAATTGATTATTATTATTCCTACTGACAGGGGGACCTGTTGGCCATGTATTTGCAGCCTACTCAAGTTCACGTCAGACCTTCATCCCGCCCTCATTTCCTGTCTGCCCTCCAAATTTGTTTCTAATCATTTAATCAACCTTTAGTTTCAGCCCTAAAGATAAGAAAATATCAAGTATGAGGAGAAGCAAAGAGGATGTGAGTAACGTGACGTCAATACACCGCCACACATCGTCTCAGGGAGGAGGTCGGAGTGGACACAGTTTTCCACCATTACTCAATGTTGCTTAATTTTTTCTAAAAACAAAACCTTCTCTTGAGCTTCGTAGGTCATGTTTTCAGACAATGTCGCAAGTCAAAAGTGCGTATAGATGTACCGAACAGCCTCACTCAAGGCGGGTTGATATGCCAGCCACTGATGGGAGACAGCCTCTCCTGGATGACATTCACAGTGTTACACTTGGTTATTCACATGAAAAGCGACAGAAAGAAAGAGTTGTGTTTAGAATGACAAAAGAAAGTTTGAGAGAGAAGTTCAAAGTCTGTTTTTTTCTGAAGGACTTTTTGCTTCTTGCAAACTCAGACAGTATTTTTGAGCTAAAAACGACTTTATCTCCGTCCGTGAATACACACAGGCCGTCGTTAAGTCTTGTATTGTGTGCAAGCAGGGAATTAATGTCATAACTTGTTAAGTTGTTACAACTTAAGATACAACAAAAGAGTGTAGGTGGGTGTTAAAGGCTTTATGGACCAGTCAGGGCTAAAGAGAAGGGAGGACGACAGTCGCACAGACACAGAGAGAGAAGAAGAAGAGGAGAGAGTGGTGGTTGAGAGACGAGTCGAGGGCAGCGAGAGTTCATGAGGAGCACAAAAAGAGAAAAGGATGAGAGAGAGAGAGTGAGGGCAGAAAAGGGAGACACGACGAGTGAGAGAAAGGGTTGAGAGACAGTGGTTTAAGTGTGGATGAGAAAGAGTCTGTGTTTATTTTTGGTGTTTCACCTCAGGCAGGCAGTCAGAGGAACACAGAGAGATTCTGTTTGAGCAGTGACAACTTCATTCAGCCAAAAACAAAACAGAGAAGTTTCATGACAGCGTGTTAGAAAATGCCTGAACTCCATTAACAGATTGGGTTTTTAGTTTGTGATAGATTTTTACTGCTGTGTGTGTGTCGATATGAACAGAGCCTGATACAATATGCTCCCAAATTAGAGAAAAAATAGGCTTGAGGCGTAAACATACACTTCGACACTTGAGCTGTTCCCTAGCTGATGTAGACAGCTAAATTTGTTAAAAACAATGTCCAGTGCAGACGCTGTGTCAGACCTTGAAAGTGTAGATCAGACTGTATATTTTGGGGCGTTTTCTTCACTTCTCAATCTTCAGAGAGTTGTTAACGACACAGGTTCAAGTCCAATGTTTTTCCTCCTGTAAAATGCAAAAATATTCTTGATGAATCATCTTGAACTTTGGGGGCGAACACATATATTTATCCAATCAAATGTAATTTGGGTTGCGGAGCTCTCCCCGCCCATCCTATAAAACCACACTTGACTGGTTAGCAGCAGTCCTCTGCAGCTCCATACCTCTCAACAGCTGTGTTTTGCCCACTTTTACGTGATCCAGTCACATCTGCAGGATTTGATTTATAACACAATCCCATCTACTTGGTCCATTTCACTTGGAAATGTGTCTCTGGATGGATTTTACTCACAATCAGGGCTAATCTTAGAATTGGGATGACGTCGTTGCGTGCTGTTTGATGGGGGTCGTGATGCCTGATTAATTCCTGAACGATTAGTAATCTGGCTCTTGGACGATTGGATTAGAGCAGTATTTTACATGTTGCTGTTAACTGAGGCTGAGCTGTGAGATAAAACTGCAGCAGAACAGACAGATCCTATTGTCTGCATCTTCAGACATCTGTGTAGAATTGCGTGAAACAATGCCGCCTTTCTCTCCTTTTGTCAACACTGATGCGGTCAATTGTCAATGGACATAAGTGACGGGGGTTAATTAAGTGTTTTAAGTTCAGTCTGAGCTGTCATGCTGTGGCCGGTCAGTTGTTTTGCACAGTATGAACATAAGAGACAGATTGAACGAATAACCTGCAATTTGTTTGAATTAATTCTAATTAATTGTCTTGCTCTCTCAGTGGGATGGTAAGCTAGCAGGTTCATAGATTTGCTGTCATCAGCTTTTATACAGTCTTTGTGATCCACAGTGTAGAAACCAAAACACCTCCACACGCTGCTTCTCAGATCTTTTGGTGTCGGCTCTTTTTGCTATTTTCCTCCATTTTCGTAACAAAAAACATGGCTGATAGAGCGCCCTCAGCTGGATCACAGGCGAACTCCTTCTGATTTCTAGAGACTGCGGCCTACATTTCGAATGAGCAGTTTGAATATGAACTTTTCACCCACGTTTGAACAAATGTTTGAATTACAAATAAAAGGTGGAGACGACCAGAACTGAGACTGGGGAGGACGGGATGTTTGTGTTTGTGTGTGGAGAGTTTTGATCGGGCTTCTCAGAAACACTAGACACATGAAGCCTTTCCACTGTGAACCCTCTACTCACTGTGATTATTCCTCTTTATCACATTTATAAGCTTTATAAGCACGGACACATACCATAAACTCAGCTTATAATTTAGATTTTTATTAAACTATCAGAATGTTGTTTATTCTATCTAAGTGTTTGTATGTATTACAGGCTCATGTCTGTTTGTGTACATGTATTTTTAGTGTATGTGTGTTTGCGTGTGTCTAACGGGCTGCGATAATGACTCCAACAGAGCCGAACTTCTGAAATGACTTTCGGATGCAGATTAATTGGATCTCATTGCCTAAATGTTTTCATGCTCTGCTCCGGCAGTAAATTAGCCGGCGATAATGTTTTCTCTTAAAGCTGTTTACATCAAACTCTACACGGAGATTTGGTTCAGCAATAAAAGCATTTCTCATGGGGCAGTGCTGCTCTGCAGGCAGAAATAATCTCATTGGTTCCAGTCATCTTCAGGTGGGTGGAGCCCTAACGTCTTGAGGCTAATTGGCATTAAAGTGAAGCTTTAATGAAAAATACAAAACTTACAAGGATGTAGTTTCAGGAGTGTTTTCACACGAGCAGTTGAGTCTTAATCCAGGAGGGAGTTTGGCTGAAAATTTGGTGATTTTTCCTGCACTATAAGACACTTTAAATACATCACATGTTCAGTACTGAATGCTAGGAACATATAAGATAATAAACTTGCTGTTAATCATATTTTTGTCTTTTTGTGAGGCCATAACTCTACAGCCACAAACCGACTATAACGTTCGATCTGTTGTCCAGTTGAACTTTTAACTCCTCAACCACATCTTCCTCTAATAAAACACTTTATAAAACAATTTGCACCACGCTTCTTTAGGCCTTTTATCCTGGAGCGAGCAGTAATTGTGTTGTTGATGCTCATTTTCAACTTTTACAGGAATATTATTCTCTCCCACTCTTTGACCCGTTGCAGTCTTTCCTATTGTTTACATGTAAAGTTGGCATTATTGGAGTTGAATTTGTTCTGCTTTGTACACCCTCTCTGAGTCACTCCAGATAAGAGCGTCAGCTAAATTCCCAAAATGTGAGAAAGCAAATGTATTCCCTCATTATTTATACATGCGGGCTGTAGGCTGGTGGAGTCTGCCTTCACCTCCAATAAGACTCAGGCACTTCCTTCAAGCTGAAACACAGGGAACTATGCTTCTTGGGTCTTTGTGTTTGTTCTTCCCTGACTTTTGTTTTGTGTCTAAATAATGTTCTGGTGACACGGTATCTGCTTTATATCTGCAACAGTTTCAGTCAGGTCAAACCAATACTCCTTTAGTTAGCTGTTTTTCTTCTTGTGTAGGGGTGTAGAATTATTTGTCTTTTGGTGTGCTTAATTCATTTGTCCTTACTATATATTCAAAGGTGTCACCTTGGGCTAACACACCAAACTCCATTTGTAATTCTTGATATTTTGAAGTATGAATGAACGCTGGTTTTTAATGACTTCTGAGTCTTTTTAACTGATCTACAGTTCAGCATCACTCTGAACTCTCTGGGTCTGATTCCAGCAGTTTAATCTGCTGACTGTCACTATCACCTGAAAAAACAAAGTTACAGTAACATTCTCTGTTACAAATCATTGTAGCATCAAAATGATTCTGAAACTTTTGTGATAAGGTGAAGTTACATAATGTTTGTCTGTTTGTCAAAACCTGCCTCATTATTCCAGTTACACTGATGAAGAGAATCAAAGCACAGAGGGATCAGACGCGGGATTGATTGTGATTCTTGATTCGGTTTCTGGCTGAAACACTGATTAACAAACCCCAACTGCTGCGGCTGACCTTATCACACTCTCTCATTTATGAGCACACACACACACACGCTAGCATTTCCTTTTTGCTGCAGTCTCCGTCTGCTGACTTAAATTTACATTTTACCCATTTAGCTGATGCTTTTATCTGCAATTTACATTTAGGTTTTTTAATGCGCTCAGTTCATTATCTAAAGTTACTCACAGTGGCCACGACTCTCGAGTCAATATGTTCAGCCTTTACCCTCTCTGGAAAAACTGTTTTCCTTTTAGGTTGTGAACTAAAAACACAGAGGACCTGAGACTCTGACATATTTCATAAAGTCAACTTTGAGAGCAGTTTGCTTTAGTCACACAGAAAATGTTACACAGTGAGTTGACCTGAGCAACGATCCATGATCCCCCCCACTCCATTTCTGAAAAGACGTTCACCCGGGGGAGCAGAAGCCGAGGCACATTTTGACTTAAACAAGCTCCTAACGTCAGAGCCAAAAGCCAAGCAGAGCAGAATGCAGCCAGGCCGCAGAGCAAGGAGAGAAAAGATGAAAAAATGGCTGCAAGAGAAGCACAAACTGCTGCAGGGAGAATTCACCAGGGAAAATTTCAAGCTGATAAAAATAAAAGTCTTACAGCTGTGGAAATGGGTTTGGTCACAAATCTCATTAAATCTTAACACACACATGAATCCAGGACCTGACAAGTGCAGAAACATTTTCTCACAACTTTAACTGAATTTGGATTTTGTCACTGAGACACCTGAAAAGGAACTTTTTCTGTTCCATTATTTCCTTATAATTTTGTGGGAAGTTTCCTGGAAAGAACTCGACTCATAAACAACAACCTGTGATAAAAGATCGATCGATGAGAAGGTCAAGAAACCGAAATCAGAATTGATAAAATCATGTCGACTCTAACCACTACATTCAGACTTCACTAAATATGAGTCAACATCTGAGATGTTTGAAGTTGACTGAGGTGTGTGTTTGTGTGTGTGTGTGTGTGTTGAGAAATGGGAGAGCCCTACGGCCAAAATGAAATATCATAGTAATCTTAAAAGTGTGTTTCTCTGCTGCTCTACATCAAAGCTCTCTTCAAAGAGACTGAAGAGTGTATGAACATTGTTCTGAAGGCTGCCCACCTGCAGTCAGCGCTCAGACAAACACACACACACACACACACACATACAAGCATGATAGGAATAAAGCTATACATAGGTCAAAACTCACAAAATATACCTGAAACACCTACAAAGACGTTCACACATGCACTCACTGCCTTTTGGAAATGTTTGATTGGTTGATAAAATCCACAATGAGCAAATTTAGAAATCTTGCATTTATTCTTTCAACCAGACGACTCCTGACGGTCCAACACACATGCAGACACACAAGTCAAGTCAAAGGAATCGGTAGCATCTTAATAATGACTATACAAGCACCCCTGGGAGGCTGTAACGCTCCCGCACAGCAGGAAACCAAATTGTTGGTCGGATGAAACATTTAGACGCGACTTTGCTATTCTTACGTCTTCACCACCAGTGGAGCAAAAATGTGAAGTTTGGCCTGAGATAGCATGGTTAGCATGGAGAAACCGGAGAAGCTGCTGCAGTTTTCTGAAGCTCTGTTGGACATATTTGGTCTATACTGGACCAGCTGTTTACCCAGACGTTTTAAAGAGGCCAGGAGTCAAGCGCTGAGCTCTGCACTGTTTATTTTTCATAAACGTCTCATAGATGGACGAGAACATGTGGAGGAGCCAAGATGGCTGACACTGTGTCTGAGGTTTTCTATTTTTATCTAGAAAAGATGAACGACAGTGAGTCTGGAATGGTGGTCAGGATTTGAGATATTAGTTGTTGTACTGCAGGTTTTGTTAAAATGCCTCCCTAAGTGTCTGTTTACACCAGACTGATTTAACCAACACAGACTGGGGCTCTTACTGGGAGAGGAATAGACAGGGTGGGGGCAAAGATCAAACCAGACACTTCAAACATGTATCTCTTTTCCTTTTAAACAAATTTTCTTGGAATCTGATGGTAATACAGTTCTGGGGAAAAAGAAACACAGATTAGATTTTGGAGGCTACTGCTGGATTTTCCCTCAGGAGACAATCATGGTTTTTACCCATGAAGAGACATAATCCCAGTTTTGGTGTGTTTTCCTGTGAGGATCAGGATACCCAAACAAAACTTTCACAGATAACTTTCACCGTTTTCTTATGAACTCCCTCACCTGATACATCAACCCTGCCCATACACAATTAAACTGCTTTCCTCAATTACTGTTCTGTAATTGCTGGATGAGTCATGATGGTTCTTGGTCTGTGGATCAGGCAACAAAAGCAGTGACCAACCCTTAACCACGAGCTGTGAGTCTAAACAGAACCAGAAAAAAGTTCATTAATGCTGAAATCACTGAGTGAATATTGTGCTGCAAGATTGGATATTTTGGTGGAGGGCAAATATATAATCTGCGATCTTACTGATACGTTCAGTGTTAATATATTTAGCCAAATATGTACATTAACAACATTTTCTCCTTACGAGAGATGGGCATTTCCTTGATCAATGAGTGGGAAAACTTATTATCAGTTATCAATTAAAAGTGATTTTTTATATGAAAAATGCCAATGGCAGAAAATAAGCTAAAGAAAGTGTGTTTTTCCTCAAGTAAATCTTCATTCCAAGACAAAGAAGACAAAGCCAATAAGTTGAACTAACAGAAAGCAAAACAAGAAAGATCTGCGGCCTCATAAAGGCAGCGGAGCCCGAAGCTTTAAGTCAAACCAAACAAATGAACAAACCAAAGCTACAGTGCTCGTCATAAACACATCTGAGAGACAAAATATGAGCTTTGTTATTGTTAGCTCAAAAAGGTCCAAACCTTTCCTAACTCATGTTTACCTTCGATTTCTGCGACAGCTCAAAACCAGCTCGGTTTTCTCTTACATTTTAATAGCGCCTCCTGCTGGTTGCTGCCACATGGTGAAAATCATTATATTGCTTCAAGACGCACGACACAACCTCGTTGATACGAACAAAACGATTAAATTCCACATGATCAATCAGTAACTGATCAACGATTAATTATGCCCATCCCTAGTCACAATTAATGTTTCCTACAGAACATATTTTAGTTCTATATAAATGTTTTTCTAAAGCAAAGGGTTCAGGAAAATTAGTGGATTGTGCTGCTGTGGCCGATATGTGCTCTGAGTGCTTTCTAATTGGCCATTGTAGAAGTGTTTTGGAAAAAAGGATGCAATTTTCCTCTAATAAATTTCAGTTGAACAAAAGAAATTGAGCTACAGCCAAGGAGAAAGATGGAGATAAAAGAGAAATGTATTCAGAAGCAAAGTAAACATGAAGACAGATATTGAAGAGAGTAGAGAGCTTGTTTCTGTGTGTGGCAGAGAGTATGAAGAATGTGTTTACATCTTGGCTGAGTATGTGTGTGTGTGTGTGTGTGTGACTGAGTATTAAACGATAAATCCACCAGTCTGTTCTGTTTGCACCTGTTATCGTGTATCTTGGTTAATCAGTTATGTAAATGCACACAAAGACCCACAGAATATTACAGTATTAATAAAACCAAACCAGTTCTGGAAGTGATCGATGACTCGTTTGGTCGCGGTAACATCGATATGTAAATGTAATGTGTCTCCAGGGCCATCAACGAGTGACGTTATTTGAAATAGAATAATTAATGCTCGTGCATACTGTATCCATCCAGCACAGCGATCAGCAGGCTGCACAGACAGTAATGCAATACCAGAAACAGATGGTTGGGGAACTTTAAATGTTGGTAGAGACTTAATAAAGGAGGAGACCAAACTGCAGCATCAGCAGGGACATGGACGTCGTACTGGACCGTTGAGGTGAAGAAGGAGCTGAGCCCAGTCGGTCTACAGAGATCGTGGATACAAGCAGCCAAAAGGTTTCAGGTCTCAGGAAACCTTGAGGTTGACCCAGAACTCGCTGGAGGGAGTACATTTCCCATCTGGTCTGAGAAACAGCCAATCGTGTTGTTGTGCTGAGGCGTCATGCCTCGACATGCCTAGTAGAAGTAAATCCTGTGTTTTAAACCTTATTTTGGGGCAGAGTCCCCAAACTTTTCGAACAGTTTTTATCAAATTTTTTGGGCGCTAGGCTCTTTCCTCATTGATTTAGAGGGGCCTGGTGTTGTTGGCCCACAATATCTGCCCGAAGGTGTTGCTAAGATGGTTGCCGGGTAGCAAGACTTGTCTATACTTATCTGTACTTGTCTATATATATGACTGAGGAGGAAGAGAGGGTCACCCACTAATCAGAAAGTCAGTGGTTCAGTCCCTGTATCCTTGGGCAAGATACTGAATCCCTGTTTGTGTTTGTGTTTGTGTAAATACAGATTTTGTGAGAGCGTTTAGAAAATAATGAGCTGACAGGCTTGAAAAAGAAAGACAAGAATCATCAGAAACTAAAATCTTCATTTGACAGTATCTCTGTACACATCCACCCACCCACACACATACACACACATGGCTGCACAAACTAAACAACACTCCTTAAAAACTTTGTCAACCTCCTCCTCTGACTTTTTATGTTATCTCGAACGACCCGAACTGATACCTAATTTATACTCGCTAAATAATTAAAGGCGCAACTTTAGATTGGGGTGGAGCTGTTGCAGTGCATGGATTATCAGCTGGGCCGGCTCTCGGTGGGACAAACATGGAAATCATTGTGAAACTCGGAGGAGGGAGCGAGATGAGGCTGAGTGATATGATCGCTGTGGGAGCCACTGCAGAGTAAACACACCACACATGCTGGTGAAGAGTGCGTGCGGTGGATTTGTATCAGGTTGGCGGGTGCACACAAAAACTGAGATTTAGCAGTGGTTTGTGTGCATGTAGATTTTCACCTTTAGCTCTGAGTATTTGAACATGTTGATAATGAGTTCTGTTGTTTTGTTTGTGCAGATGAAACTATCCACCTCTGCAGGGTCTGCTTACCTGTACTTCTTTTTACCATTACGCTGTGTGTATGTGTGTATGTGTGCATGTTTCAGTTGTGATTCCATGCATTGACGCCGTTTATCAGATAATCAATGAGTTTATTAACTTTTGTCAGAGCGGCTGCTGGTCAGCCGGTGATAAGCAGCTCCGAGGAGACTCTGTTAAGATCTCTCAGCTGATCACAGATAAGTTTCTCTAAACAAAGACTGTCTCCAGAGATTCTGAACTTAACGATGCTGCAGCAGGAGGCTACTGTATGATTCCAGTTAATCAACACTAAACTCTCCTGGTGAATATCTTTTGGATTCTCGTGTGAATATCAGGAACCTTGATGTTGATAACGAATCTCCCAAAAACAAAGGAAACGTTGGTAGCATGTCTGTGAGTTATGTATTTGTTTTTATAAACATCACATCCTGGTTCTTAGAAACCTGAATATGCTAGTTGGATTATAATAATAGAAATGTGGATGTCACGGTTTATAAACTTAAACTTCATCCAGGTTTCTGATCAGTGTTTTGCCATGTGAGCAGCTGTGCCATCAGCTAGAGTTATGTAGACAAATCATGTGCTGTTATAAACTGAAACTGAAGTCAAAGTCCTTCTTGTTTTCTTTTATCAGTTTCCAGAAGTTTAAGAGGGTTCATCCTCACATACTGAGGTAACTCAGTCACAGAAATACCAGGAAGTGGCTACGATATAGCGGTTTCTCTGTGGCAGCGCTGTGTTTTCCAGTATTTCTCTTGTGATCCTAAACTGTACAGTTGGTCAAAAGAGTAACAACATAGTAAGTACTTGTTGAAGGGGGAGAGTCAACCTTTATTTTCAGCACCAAGTGAGATTGACACAAGGATTTATTCAGTATTCGACCCAGAGAGACCCTTAAATGTTCAGAGGCATTTTCAGCTTTAATAGATTTTAATGTCAACAGCCTCTCTCCTGATCATTGTTACAGCCTGCAGCTGAAAACAGACTCTTGACTTTTCCAAACAGCTCCTCTTGTGGTTGGAGCCGATGGAGTGGCAGCAAAACGTGGCTTCACCTGCGTCTCTCACTGTTTGTATTCCAGCTGTAATGTCCATGTCTGATGGGAGATGTTAGATAATGATCAGCTGTAATGAACGCGATGATATACACTCTGTAATCTAATACGTGTAACTTTATTTGATGAAGGCTTAATAAGAAACCGCATGGCCTTGCCTTGCAGACGTCTGGGGAATGAAAGTTTCACAAGAGTCTTAATTCGCTGCTGGTGTTATTGTAAACATCCTGGTTATCTCTCAGCGCTCTGATGGATGACTTTGATTATTTCCATTCTTGCAAAGCAACAGACACTAACACACTTTGAATCATCAGCTCCCCAGGTGAACATAAAGTTTTGCTGAAGCTCAGTCAGATCACTGGCCCCAGAGAGAGAGGTAGCAAAAAAATTAAAAAAACAAAATCCCACAGCAGCCCAAAGAGAGCCACTCTTTCTTATCGGAAACACAATTAAATGCACATATTGGGACCTCAGATCTGCTCCTGGTGTTTAGGTCAGCACTTTACATGGCAGCTCTGCTGCCATAAATGTGTATATGTGAGTGGGTGACTGTGAGGCTTTGTAAAGCACTTTGTTCTCAGGATAAAAGTGCTATAAAAATGAAGTCCATCCACCATCTGTGAAACAAAACTACCACTTACCAGAATTTGAAATAGCTGACAAAAGGAAAAACAAACAAAAAAGACAAAGAAACAAGGAGCAAAGTAAAGTATCCAATATTTCTTTACACCTGAAGCAACAATAAGGCAGCAACAGTAGAACAATCATATCTTCCAATAATAATATTAGGAAAGAATTAATTCATCAGAAGTAAATTGACATTATAAAAATACACCGCATACTTTGATATTTACCAACCCTGCAGAGGACGGAAAAGCCTTGATTTGTTTTGCACTTGATATTTGACTTACTACATTGTGATTTATTTCTCCTGGTGGGCACACACACACACAAATACACACACTTGTAGTTCCACAATACAGTGGGGAATTCCAACCTTGTGTTTACACTGAAGACAGAACATTTCAGCAGATAAATCAGTGGATCAGTTGTTGCCTTTTCCAGCCTTTTGGTCTCAAAACCGTCGCTGGGAGAGCACTGGTTTCTTTAACCTGGCTCGTAACTTGGTGGTGTTAATGAACTTTACTTCCTTTGCAGCAGTGAACACACTTCACAGCCTTTTAACAGTAATATGCTGCAGCCCTGAGCTTCTCTGGATTCTTTTGCACTGTTTTTACTCACTGTACTTTCCTGAGGGAGATCCACTTCCCATAACACCTGGATTAACTACATCACACCCACACAGGTTAGGCAGGGAAGGCTGGGCCGGTAACTCGGTGTAGGACGTTGGGGATGGAGCTCTCTCTGCAGCTGCCACAGCAGGGACTTTCAGATACAAACTCTCCCCAGCTGTTCACATAAAGAATATTTGCCCTAACTCCTGGTTTGGAGACAGGCTGGCAGGCAGACTGGCATGGTGCACAGAGACTCAGTCCTGTGCCACCTGGCTTCATTCCTCATCAGTGCCCCCCTCCTCCACCACCATCACCCATCCCGGCCACCCCCTCCACCCCATCCCCCCATTCGGACTGTTCTGGCCCTGCCAAACGTTTGCTTTTCTGTGTCTGTGTGAAGAGGGCTGGAGAGGAAGGCAAAAACATGAGAGGCGAGAGAAGTGGTTTCAAACAGAGCAGGCAAACAGGGTCTGATATTTTATCACAGATGTGTGAGTCTGATTTAACCTGTTTGCTTTTTTTTTTTTGTCTGTTCCAAAAATAAAAAATACCAGAATGCCTGTGCAACTGTTGGATGAAACTCTTTCCTAAATCTTATTTTACACAGACTGGAAATTTGTTTCTCTAACATGTTTTTTGTCTTCGTTAATACTTTAACTTTCATGGGCCTTTAAAAGTGATGCCATGTAACCTGCTCTGATCTCTTTGGTTTCCTTGTTCGGCTCAATTGGACATGAGTACTCATGCAAACTACAGGCTATGTGGAGGGGGTGGAGGGGAAGGAATGGAACGGAGAGGGCAGAGAAAAGCTCGATGAAGATGAAACAGAACAAAAAAAACAACATAGCAAGCAAAGGTTAAGAGCTGAAAGGAAAGGATGGTGATGATAGAGAAGTGGACGTTGGTGTCCTAGTTGTGTGCACTTTGCCTGGAAGGGCCGTCCATGTGCCTGGATGCACCAGCTGGACTTCCGCTCCATCTGAGAAGAGGGTGGACATTTACCACCCACAAGAAACTCTCTGCTCTCACATGGATGCATAGAGAAGGGAGGGGATGTTAGAGAAGTCGAATCAGTTCGAGGAGAGAGTTAGCCAGAGGAGTGCTTGTCAGAGAGAGAGAGAGAGAGAGAGAGACAGAGCACAGGATTCCTGGAGCTGACACATGAACATCAGTCCATGAACGCCCGTCTGCAAACTGCCCGAGTATTTACCTTAGGTCGTGAGGTTGGTGAGAACTCATCAGTTTATCCTGGCAGGGCTGTCTGGGCAGTCAATAACAGCAGGCTGAGATGGCACCAATAAGACCTCAGGAACCGGCTCACAGAGGGAAACACACTGCCTCAAATCACAGCTTGTCTTTAGCTTTATGTACTTAGTTTGAACTCTTCACTCAGCCACCAGCACTGCAGCCGTCAGATGACCTTTAACAAGATCTGTCTAATGAAGTGATGCTGCATCTAAAACACTATAAGATGAATTTCTGTGAAATTTTGTACAGACTTTCATGGTTCCCAGATGATGAATCCCACTGACATTCGTGATCCCCTGCATTTTTCCTTTAGCACCAGCATGAGGTTCACATTGGTGATTTTGAGTGAAATATCACACTATAATTGGATTAATTTAATAAAATTTGGTACACGTTCATGTTCCCGTCAGGATGAATTGTAATGACTTTGGTGAACCCTTAACATCCTGTTTAATCGTGCACTATCATCAGGTCTTGTGCTGTGCATGAAATACAACAACATGCATACCTGTTAAATCTCAACATATCCTTATGTGGACCCATGCATAAGACAAGCTGAATTTAATGGCACTGAAATGCCTGAAAAATGGCATCAAACTACAGAACTGTTTGCTCAGAGTGAGGACAAAATCCCAGCCAACCAACCAAAAATCTATCCGTTTAAATTCCCTTTGATATTCTGCAGTTTCTTATTCCTGGAAAGCCGAACAGAACCAAACCGAAGCCTGGACCGATGCTCAGGTTCTCCTCCATTCATTCTTGCTGAACTAATTATCGAGATTAATGTCGACTCCGTTCTGTTTCCCGTAAGAGGCTGTAGTTTTATTCAAAGTAAATAAAGCAGTAATAGGTGCAGTAGTTCAGCCAGGTTTTGGATAAAAACATCCATTTAGTGGTAGATATTTTTCCTCCAACCTCGTTTCCACACGGCGTCCAGCCTGGATCCTGCTGTACGTGAACCGGACCGAGGGCTTATTTTTAGCGGCGATGATTTAAGAGGACGTGATTCCCATCACACACTGTTCCCTGGGAGAGCTTGCTGTCATATGGTAATATATTAGCAACTATGTGGTGAATTAATCTCCTGATTTAACAGTGGGATATCTGCGACCTGAGAGCCAGTTTGGTGATAAATAACAGGACGTGATCGGTTCTGTATTTTTGAAATTAGAATCATTATCGGTGAGGGACTGAAAGGAGGGAACTTCCTTTGTTATTTTGATCCTGTGTAGCAATTTCCTCTCTAAAATTAGAGTTTATTATCCCCACAGTGATGTACCCCACAGCATAGTATGTGGATTTATTAGTGTTTATTTATGATTTTGTTAAGAGCACAACTTTGTTTTCAAAGCAGCTGAGGCAGTAAAACACTTTGTCTGGAAAAACACTGACAGACGAACAAGGTCGAGTTCTGCCTTTAACTGTTTGTATGAGGAAAACACAAACACCAGTGAGTATTTTATCATGAAATATCTTAAATATAATGTAGAATTTAATGTTAATGGCAGAAGCCTGCACTCAGGCTTGATAAGACATTGAAAAACCCACATTTTAAAGAACATTTTCTTCATGTAATCTGATTAATGTACCATCATTTTTGTGGTCATTGACTGATTGAGCAGGATCCCACAAAAGCCAAGTAACTACAATTTGTACAATTAGGAAAACAAATGAGTGAATGTCAGGAAATGTGATCACAGGATTATAGAGGAACGTCTACATAAAAGGGCCTCGACCTCCTGTCTCTCCTCCTCTTGGGGCGAGCCGTAGTTGAAGAGACATATCATCTGACAAGTTCGATCAAGTGCACCTGATGCACACTTATGTTGCTGTTCAAGTGTCTGGCAGAATAAATCAAGTGCTCCTCGAGTGCCACCGTTGTCTGAAACCATTTTCCATTAAACGGTAGAAAGAGCCACAGCCGAGCACTTTACAGCAACATTTATTCCATGCACCGATGTTGGAGTTGTTTTAGTCCGTGTGGTGACTAATTACTGTTCATATGCAAGCAGATTAATTTTAAAATCCATTTCAGGAATTCGTGAATAGAATAAATTTCTCACAGAAAATATGATAGGTGTCTAGATTTCCTTCCCTGCCTTTAATTGCAAGTTTGGTTGTTCAATCTTTGAACTCCTCCTGCCCAAAGACACTGAACCCCTGGTTGTTTCAGAGAAACATTAGACATAGTATGATTATGTAAAATGTAGAGATACCTGCATTTTAATTTCAGTGTGCCATTATGTACAAATAAATAATTCAGGTGCAGACGCTTCACATTGAAAGTTAAATTTTATGATTTCATTGGATTTTAGTGGAGTATTTGGCTTAAATGATCAAATCAGTTAATTTCCCCCGCCATCTAAATACTGTAATTATTGCTAATTATTCATAATAAGTAGGTACATTTACCAGTTAGGTGCTGTTAGGTAAAAATATTGAGTATGAGTGATCTTTACAGAGAGAGAACAAGTTGAGGAACACATTTTATAAATGCACATGGACTTTGAGATATTGATTAGGTGTTGATGACACGATTAATGTGAACATGACATTTGTCCGTCAGTAAAGATGATTTGGTAACAGGTTAAATAGCTTTGGTTCAGGTTGGGTTCAGGGAGATTCCTGCTTGTGGCTGCTGTGGAAACCTGAAACATTGCTTCACTCACTTTGAGTTTTGAATCCAGGCTGTTGATGCTGCAGGCCAGCTGATGTTTTATGCAGATTGGCACTGGCCTCTCGCATAACCCTCAAAGGATAAAATGAATGAATGGATGTTACCTTGAACGCTAAACAATATGTTTCATCGGTTTGGACCCTGAATAGCAGGCGGTTTTGTTTGAACATCCCTCACCCTCCTGAAACATTCATTGGACATGCAGATACGTGACTGGTGGTGCATTTGTATCATATCATTTAAATCAGCTTGAACAAGGATGTTTTCAAGGACCCCCCCCCCGGCAGAAAAGACAAACATACCAACAGACACATGTCATTTCCTACTTGCTCACTGCTCCCAGTGTGAGTGACACTAACAACATCTGCCAGCCGTCATCCTGCGCCTGCTCTGCCACATAAAAGTCAAGTCACTGATGACATTAAAATAAAAATAGAATCAGAAACGCTATGTTATAGGTTTTAGGCGACGAGTGGCTCCTTCCCTGTAGTTGATCTTTCTGCCTCCTCGTAAAAACAGATGCAACAAATTGACCCAAGTCCTCTGGGTGTTGTTGTAATTCTTGAAAAAGTAGGTAACTGATAAATGGAGGTTTAAAGTGTCCGTAACGAAGAGATAAATTACAACATTTCATCATAACAAAAACCCTGGAATGTGTTGAACATTAACCGTGAGACAGCATCCAAGAGTGATATTTACTTTAAGTAGGCAGAATGGAGCTTTTGTTATGCAAACTTTCCTGCGTGGGTATAAATAATCTGACTGCTGGGGTTAAAGGTCAGTGGGAGGAGCCAGAGAATTAACATCAGAACATGAAGACCAATAAAAGGTGTATGATCCTGCTTTCTGTGCTGATCACTGGTATCCGGGAGAGACGAGTCTACAGGGGTCAAAGTGCAGAGTTGCATCCTTGTGTCTTAGCTGTGCATGGCTGAGTGTGTGTTTGATTTGAGGCCCAGTGAGTGGTATCTCATTACTGGCCTGCTGGAATCAGTCAGTCTGCCAACCCAGCCTGATGTAATGAAACTTATTTTTAGCTGAGCCCCCACAGTGTTGACTGGTCCACTTTGAAAACCCTCCCTTCCTACAGATATCTGAATTGGTTCTGATCCTGGCACAAAAGGCCAGGAGATGAAACTAAAGCTATGTATGTAAGCATTTATTCTTCAAAACGAAGTGAATAACAAAATAAAGACATTTTTAAGATGCTACTTTTTGTCCATCAGCTTATTTTGGCACATAAGAGACCAGATAAACCAGACTAATGGCTAAACATGCCTAACACTGTCAGTTTATATTGTATGTAAAGTCATATTGTCCTGAGAAGTGTGTCATGGGAAACTAAACTTGGTAAATATTTATTCACAGCTATGCCACCAAGACAATTTCCTGTTCTGATCCTGTGGAACTTGGCAGGTGAACAACTTCTGCATTAGACAAAACAATAATGACCTGCAACATAAATCTGCAAATCTAAGCTCTAATTTATTATATTAAATACCAAACAGTAGCTAGTTGTGTGTATTTATGGTGCAGGGTTATCAAGTGCATGGCAATAAACAAGGTTTATTAACATCCTATACAATAACAGTAAATAAGAAGGCAGTGGATTCACTCACAGTGACAAACACACAGAGAATTAGCACCAACAGTGCATTAGCTTGACTCATCAGGTTGGTTTTAGTTGTATTATAAAATCTGTAAACAAAACCTAAGCATGTTATCATCTTATAAAGGTGATATGGCGAACAAGTTAGCAAAAACAGACATACAGCAACAGTAGCTTTCATCTGGAGTTGTGTCTCTAGAGATCTGATCTAAGTGAACTATACTAGCCTTTTTGGTGCCGGTGCAGGTAGCATAGTGGGAATATCAGAACTTGTTTCCTGAAAACAGCTTCCTGTTGCAGTTAAGGTGGACCAAACCAAAACAATGAGATGAAAAATGCTTTCCATAGAGCTGAGGAAAACTGCTGAGTCGACTGAGTCTCTGTGGGATCGTCACTGACATGACATGCAGTCATATATAAGTCTTGCTTTTAAGGTAGCACAAAATCAAGAACTGCGTCTTAAAATGATGAATTACTCTGTTTAATCTCTGCAGTCATTTTATTAACTTAGATCTTTATTATTTACAGAGCTGGATGTCTCATAATGAAAAGACACTTGTTCAATTGTCTTTCCTGTTCATGTTGAAGCATCAGGGCCGTTGTGAGGTCAAGGTTTGGCCTCAGTTGATGATCAACTTAGCACAATAATAAAATTACAACCAGCTCCGGCCGTCCAACTCAGTCAGAAAGCATTTGCTTCCCTGCACATCGTTCTTTCTAATTAAAGCTTTCCTGGCAAAGGCCGCAGAACATTTTTTATCTTTTTATTGTTCCAAGTTTCCAGCTCTCAGCAGAATAAAGGATCTAATCTAGTAGCAGATAGTTGCTTTGCAGATAGATGGTTTATAATACAGTCTCTGACACACGGCTGTGGACTCTGAGGTCAAGTCATTTTATCAACTCTGTGGTGCCACTGTACCAGGAATTGCTTGCTTAAGACAACCAGGATTATGGCACTGCAATAAAAAGGTCTGAACACACACACACTAACACACACATACACGCACACAAAGGAAGAACACACTGAGCAAAAAAAATAAAAATAAAAAAGACAACAAACCTGCAAAGAAGCGCACAAACAGAGATTAATGCACAAATGCAGACATACACAGACAAATGCCCATACATACATACACACTCAGGAATCTACTCACACACACACGGGCAGGAGTGATTTATGCACCTTATTACTTTGTGATAGACTGTTGCATAACCACATGTTGATACAACAGACTTGGGCATTTGTCACGCATGGGAATGTGTGGGCAAACACTCACACACACACACACACAGGGCATCGAGTACATCACAGCTCGACTGATGATACAGTGCTGCATGGATAAGATTTAGCCACTGAAAGCAACGTTAGGATGCTTTAAAACATAATACCATGAATAGTTTGAATCGGTTTTATGTGTGTAGTAATTTCCCATCAGCTCTTTACTCACAGTTTTTCCAGGTATTTGTCAGGCAGGTTTTTCCAGGTATTTTTCCAGGCGTCTTGAAGAAGTCGCCACAGTTCCTCTGTCTCTTCCTGAGATCCTAGACTGACTCCATGATTTTTAATGGGGTCAAACCATCTGCTGCAGGACTCCTTCTTTTTCTCTGAAGATAGTTTTTCATGACTGTGGTTGTATGTTTGGGCTCGTTGTCCTCGATCAGATGCCTCCCTGATGGCACTGAGTGATGGATAAAAGCCCAAATTAAGATAAATATTCTTTGAAGGCACTTTCATTCTTTGAAGCTTCCAGCAGCCGATGTGATCTGCTGTTAAGAAACATTTTAAAGGCTTTAAAAACTTAATCAGCTTCTAACTGAGATGTATTCAAGATGAATCTGATTCTGTTTGTTTATCACCACCATCTAAAGTGTCTCTTTCACAGGCCTAATGAGGCAGTTTTTGATTGTCAATTAATTATTAATTTATAATTGAGGACATCCTTGTTGGAATTTGGCAATGGCAGCTGCTGATTTAATCACATTTTTTTATTGTTAATGATTTAAAACCAAATTTCCAGATACTGTAACTCTATTTTCACACCAGAGAATCCCCCCAAAAAAGTCTGTTTGCTCCAGTTTTTTTCATTATAAGGTGGAATAACTAATTATGTGATACTAGAAGTAAAACTCTGAAACTGACATTTTTTAATTTATTCATTTATTTTTAAAGCAAAGTCATCCACAACACTTTATCACTTCTCTATTAGTAGTAGAGAACCAGAAGGACACATCACTGCTTAACTGAAAAGACAATTCACTGAATTATTCCTGAAAAATAAACTATATAAAAAGACCTTGAGAAGTGAAACACTTTTAATTTTACAGCTAAGTGAAAATCTAATGTCGGGGGTTGCACAGCAGGATTTTCCACTGCTATGTTTGTTTGTCAGGTTCTTATCTCTGGCTGTTAAACCAGAGAACATATTCAGGTAGCAGTTTCCACCGTCATTAATGAGCTGCTACAGTGATGTACAGGCATGTCTGTGACCTACATGCCCGAAGCTCCTATCGATGCTGCTTAACAGAAACTACCATTAAGGTTAATGGGACCGGGAACACGAACCAGCTCTGGTGGAGTTATCCCCACCGTTCCCCCGTGTCTCTGTGACTTCACTACGCATTTTTAGGACTTAACGTCACTTTTAATGGTCAGCTTTAATAAAGTCTTTGTTGGATTTTTGGTTTACAAACAAATCCACAGAGGAAGAGCTGCTTTCGAGGCAGAATTCATTTTCATTGGTTGGGTTAAGTCTTAGTGGGTGGAGCTGAAGAAGCAGAGGGTTTCCAGCTGACAAACTGAATGAATAAATGAGTGGAGGAATAGTTCAATAATCAGTTAGTTAGACAAACAACCTCTGTTCTTGTAGCTTTCTTGGTTTGATTTGTGTTGCACAATATACCCGTCATGGTGTTTATGATATTACATGTTTTATTATTTCTCACTGTTTGGTTTGTGCGTCTTTTCTTGACGTTCTTCGCAGTTAAAGGGAGAAGTTTGTTTGCCTAGTCAAGGTTGAACGCCATTTCCTGAATATTCAAAACACACCCAACATGGTGATTACGTCTGGCGGTAACCAGATGTAAGTCTCTGTGAACACATCGTCTGATTACAACAGTTCAAACTGAATTCCTAAACATCATTTATTACTTCTGCACTAGAAGAAAACTCTGGTAATAAAAAGAAGTATTAGCCAATATAACCAACTCAAGTGTTGTAATGTTTCAGGAAAGCGACTCTGGCCTTGGACTTTGTCGCAGATGACCTGAATTAGCGGAACCAGGGCTGTTGGTAATGACTTGTTAAATTGTTGTGGGTGTTAGGTCGTAAAAATATGGCATGTCTTAAATAATGCACGAGACAAGAGGCTGTATTGTTCACATGTGTTGGTGGGTGGTGGACTGACTGGGAAACATTGTTTTAGTATGTAATAAACTTTTATTTGGAGGTGGTATCCTGCTTTAAAATACTTTCTTTGAAATGCAGAACATGGCAGATTTGTTGCGCCTTCTCAGTTTTTTATTATGTTTTGAGTTGTCTGTCTGTCCGTCCATTCTTCCCATTCTATTGAACGCAATATGTCAGGAATGCTTTCAGGGAATTTATTCAAATTTAAGTGTTCATTTGGACTTGAGCATGAATTGAGTAGATTTTGGTCAAACGTCAAAGTCGATCATTACCTGTGAACATCCGCCTGTGATGACTTTTAACACAACGCGATTCTGCCTTGACTTTAAGGTTAGATAAAAGGTCAAATGAAGCCCGTAATGAAATTCTGGTGCAGATCAACTCCAGCTTTCCATTACTTTCCCCTTTTTTTTTATTATAACATAATCCCGTGAATCAAACTCTTAATAATCCCAGTCCTACATGAGTCCTCATCTTCCTTGACATCCATGCTCCTCCTATCATTAAACAGTGGGAGTAAAGGACATTAAAGAAGATTATTCTCAGTCGCTTCATGAGCATCATGAAAACATGCCTGGGATTAAAAAGAAACTAAATATAATTACAGTGATTTTGGTGTTAAGTAGTATCAACTGTAGTGGACAATTAGCTCTAAGGGTGACGGGGTATATTATTATACCATTGTGAATAATTACAAGAAGAAGCCCTAACATAATGGAGCTAAAGACTCACTGTAATTTCATTTGAACATTAAGTCTGTTTTATTTTCAATTATCTGATATCAGAACTAGCTGAAGGTCCATTAAGGTTTCCTTATTTTACATTTACTCAAAAGGCAGAAGCTTTTTTCAAAAGAGACTTACATGTGAGGAACAACACTCACACTTTAGTGCAAGAGGAATCCTTGGGAGGAGACGCCAAGTACTCAATCTGTTCAGTAAGACAAAGTGCAACAGGGGCATGGGTCAAGGGATGTCGAGTTTATCTGTTGTTTAGTCCAGACTGAATTATCTCAACTGTTGGCTGCAAAGTCATGAAATTGATTATGACTTTCGTCTTCCTTCCATCACCATCAGCAGGTCAACGTTTTTATGTATTTTGTACAGACGTTTGTGGTCCCAAGACAACACTATTTTAAGATCTCCTGATTTTTACATGTAGCTCCGCTATCACATTTGAGGTTTTGTGTGAAATCCACAACTACTGGATTGACTGCCTTAAAATTTCACGACTTTTCATTTACTGTCATTATCAGACCAAAATTGTAATTAGTTCAGTACATTTTTAATCTTTTGTTTGTTTCTTTCAGTCACAGTAATGTTTTTCTTCACAGGTTAGTCTAAAGTACCTGAACAGATCCTAAGACTGTAGATCTGTAGACCACCGGGATGCCTGGTTGATGTGTTTGGCAACTTCCTGTTTTTACTGTGTATCAGGAAGATTAATGGTGCTTCCAACCTCTAATTATTGTCTGTATCTGAGAAGCAGAATACAGTTTCTATATTAATAATCAAGTGCTCTATTAAATTACCATCAGGCCTCTTCCTATTTGTTCACCATCTGCTGCCCTCCTCTTCTTCACTCGTCTTTTCTGTCCCGTTAAAGCTCGTACCAACTTTGCTTTTAAGCAGTGACCGTCCCTGACATTTATATCATCGGCCTGATGGTTAAAAGGTGCTGTATTTTTGTGAGAGGTTCTTTGGCCACAGACTTTACGATCACCAAGTGTGTGTATGTGTGTCTTAAGTGACAGACTTATTATACAGTTGTGAGTCACCTTCTCTCCAGGCGATCTTTGGACAGTCCAGCAGGTTTTTATGGCTTTTTCTGTTGAAATCTCCACTGAATCACCCTGTGGCACGACGCTGGGAGAGTTCCTGTGGACATACCCAGTCAGGACGGACAGACAGACAGACAGCGAGACAGACAGGACAGTCAGTGTGTATGAAAGGTCAGTTTTTGATGACTGCTCAGAGTGCAGAGCCCACTCCTGATTGCTTGTGTTATTGAGTGTTCTGACATTCAGTTCAAGCCAATATCTGAACAAAATACCAGATGACGTTTTTGTCTCCATGCGGTCGTCTTTTTCTGCTCAGAGTGGGCTCTATACTGACATTATCAAGTATTTAGGTGTATTTCTTTCCTTTAGAACAATAACTTAGCTACTAGTAAAGATTACTAAATAATTCTTTTTGTGAAGTGATTGATCATCAATCTATAAAATGTCCAAAAAAAACAGTGGGGAAAAAGTATGGTCTTAAACCCAAAGATACAAAGTTTACAATGATGTGACCAAGAAAAGCAACAAATTCTCTTTTATTAGAGGCTGAAACTTATTTTTATTTGAAAAATGATCGAAACAAAAGGGGTTCTCAAAATATCTGTTGATTGACCAATCGATGAACCGATTAATCATGTCAGCTATGTGTTGAGTGACAAAATAAAAAGAAAGACTGCATCTGTACCTCATTAAAATTTAATTACATTTTTTTTTTTCCTAAATAGAAAGGTTTCTTGATATAAACTTGGATAGATACAAGCACACATGCCATGTTTATTTAACTGTAGTCGAAAGTCTATATCTAACATACATATTGTTGCTTTAATTCAGACCAGACCTTTATCTGCAGTGATGCAATAGTGCACAATCTATTTCATAATCTATTTCTTAAAGTCATTAGGACAGTAGTGCGCTTTAAATTTGTTTAATTTCTTGTTGAAACTGCATGTTTGGGGAGTTACTTCATTCAAAACTTTTGTCCAAATTATGAGGAAGTGAAAATGAAACACCCAAACTGTCTGTGCTCAAACATTTAAAACATCCATTTGATTCTGCAAAGCTACTTCCTGGTTTATTCTTTGACTCACTGAATTAACTGTGTCTGCACGTGCAGATGCAGTGCAAAGGGTGCGCAAATAGACGTGAGACGCTCTCTCCTTTTTGGTTTTACTCCTTATAAATGGTTCAGTTGCTTGGATTAAACTTGGGAATCATCTAAAACTCATCTGGTTGGTTGACTTGTTGGACTCTCGGCAATGAAACCGGTGAGTAAAATATTATTCAAACTGATAGGTGCAGGTTGTCAACTCAGGACACTAAGGGGGAAGGAAAAGTACTTGACCCTTGCTGCTTCCTCTCTTCCTCCTGTGGTCCAGGGTTTATTTATTATTTAATCAGAGGCCTTGAACTAAGATAATACTGACATTTAACAGGGCAAATGCCCATGAAATACCGTGCAGCTGTCAGCTGATATTAGAAATCAATAATGTGATGAGACACAGACTCAAATAACTCCTGGCAAGGTCCCATAAGCTTCTCTCTGCCTTTCTGTCTCTTTCTAATCTTCTTTTCTTTCAAAATCTTTTTTCTTCTTTGACATTTTTCAGCTCTGTTTGTCTCTGCATCTCTTCTCTCACCTCACCTTCTTCTCTTTTTTCATTTCATTGCCCAACCCACCCCTTCTTTTTCCCCTCCCTCTCTCCACCATAAGGACACACATGAATGATTCAAGGCATAATCCCAGTTCCTGGATCGATACCTTAATGAACCTGGGGCAGGAGTTTGGGTTGAGTATGCAAATGGAAATTGCCAAAAAGGCTTGGTGGATTTCATCAGTGGAGAGTAAATAGACTATCTTAGCTGCTCAGCATTCCTGCATATGTACCCAGAGAATGCAGGATATTTATTATTATCACTTGAGGAAACTGGGCTTAGCACTCTGACTGTTGGATTAGCTGAGCTCTCCAATGTGTAGAAGCCATACTGAAACAGTCATGAGAACGAGTAGGAATTTACTGAGGCTAAATACAACTAAAGGAGAAGCATCCATCTTGCTATTGAGAGAGAAGAGCCCCCAAGACTGCCATCAAACTCAAATTAGCATTTAAATTAAAATGGAAAATTCATCAAGAGGTACACAAGTGTGTGTCCTCATCCTGTCGGTGCTGAAGAAAGCCGTCGTCTCTGCCAAAATGATGACAGAAGTTAGTTTCTCTGTCGCCCACCTTGATTCACATGGGCTCCACTCTGTCACAGTGAAGTATTACCCCGCCTGGAGATCCACACAGTTGGCAGCTGGATTGCCCCTCACCAACAGGCGGGCAAATTTAATTACCGCTGTCAAATAAAACCAAACAGAGTCATCCCTGTGCCTGTGCTTGGAAGGAAACTCGAGAGCAAGTCTGTCCAGATGTCTAAAGGGTAATTTCTGTCGCTCCTTTAAAACACAGCAAAGGGGAAAGTTATGAGTAATGAGGGTTTGGTTGGAGAGGTCCTCAGAGCACAGGAGCTGGCAGATAATTGGAGTGAATCAAAACAGAAGGGAGGAATTTGAGGTGGGACAGCAGCTGGTGTGAAGATAGAAGCTGGCAAGGACGGAGCTTTAACCCTCCTGGAGGAGACAGAGCGGGGTAAAGATTTTAATCAGTGAGTCTTAAACTAGGAACACACACTTACCACCTGACCCTGATTGACTATTAGCAAAGTTAAGCTCCTTGCAATCAGGTGAAAAGAAGCAGAATAATTAATTCATGGTTTTCAGATCTCTCCCTGCAGCCCTTTTTAAAGATATTATTTCATAAACTGAGCTGAATTAAAAGACAGTTTGACAAAATAATCTTAAATCAAAGTCCAGTTGTGAGATACAGCTGAAAGCCCTGGAATAAGACAGGTGGATAGTTAGATTCCCCCATGGTCTCGACGCTGGTGGTTGTGGACTTAAGCCGACAGATGGAAGACTGAACTTCTCAGCTGAAAGACCTGGATCATCCTGCGGGATAAGGTGGTGATGAGGAGGAGGTGGTTGCATTGTCATCGGTCTGAAAGAAGGACTGACGGAAACACTGTGATATTTATTTAACTTCTGACTGATTGGATCAAGGAGCCCATGTATGAAGATCATCGGCCAGATTTGCTGCATCAGAAATTAATGAAAAGGATTTTGACGGTGTGGGAAAAAGGAAGTGATGGAGTAGATAGATGTGGAAAAGCAAAAGACTGGCAGGAATTCCCAATATAAGAAGAAGTGAGAGGGAAATCTTCCTTACTGACTTTTACCAACGCTGCATTTAAGTAATTGTGGTAGTACTCAAACTGCTTAGTCCAGTGTTTACATGTACAGTAATTACACTGAAATATTCATTTTTGTAATAAGAGCAATCAGCTTGCGTATTTAGGTACGTAGTGGAAATTGAACCCTTACCCTGGCAGTCTAAATGCTTCACTCCACATGCTGAGTTTTATTTACTGAAGTCCAAAGTATTGGTAATGTAATACAGTATATACTGTATTTTGTCACAGACACTCTGTAGAAACTGTGGCGACACCACAGATCAGCACATTTTAAAACTGCTTGTGCAAGATTTGGGTGGTTTCCTTTGGCATCCTGAAGCTATGATGCAGCAAAAGGCAAAACACCGTTAGTGATTTATGTAAATGTTGGCCCACCAGAAAGGTCATAAGTCCTCGCACTGAGGCATCATCATGTAAATTCACACCCTAAAGTATGTTCATCTAGTTTCTTTTGAAATAAAAAACTGCAACTTGTGTAGAACTGCAACATCATTCGCAATGGTTTGTTTTGTTTTGGCTTAATAATGCTCAGATATAAGCAGATATGTTCATTATCTTTGAAAAATGTTGCCAGTGTTGATGCGTTTAAAGACATCTTTAGTTTTGTATGCTCACAGAAACAGTTGGCAGATGAGCTCAGGTGTGTTTTCT
Source organism: Lates calcarifer (assembly GCF_001640805.2). Classification (NCBI taxonomy): domain Eukaryota; kingdom Metazoa; phylum Chordata; class Actinopteri; family Centropomidae; genus Lates; species Lates calcarifer. Next base: position 23,739,076 of record NC_066840.1, on the reverse strand, counting down.
TCTCTTCGTCTCTGAAACATCCTTGGTCCATGTCCAGAAAATTCTCGCCCAGTGTGGCCTCCTCATGAAGGGTTCACAGTTTGGGGGACATTGTTGCTGGTCCTGGTTCAGTTCTTCGGCCCCTGACAGGTCACCTTCCTCAGTGTGTTCTGCTCTGAGGATTAATGGGGCTCTCGGTGGGAGACGGGCAACAGATGTAGTTGGTGACAAAACTCTAGTGCTGGATCATTACAAACACATGCACACGTCTGGCTAATACTGGTGATTGCTTTCAATCTTAGAAGTGTGTGTGTGTGTGTGTGTGTGTGTGTGTGTGTGTGTGTGTGTGTTTGTGTTTGAGCATCTGTCAGTGTGTGCAGCCTTAATCTAGTCTTTGTTTTTCTCCTTCTGGCTAGTTATGAATTTGAGTGGCGTTAATTTCCTCTGGAAATGAAAAGTGTTGACAGGTCATTAACACTATAAACTGTGAGAGCAGGAAACAGCTACTTGCTGCTCTTGTCATTTACACTTTTAACTGTAGTTTAGTTTCTGCCAAATTCTTAAATTAATTAATTAATAAAATAAGGCATTTCACTCTACTTTTAAATCATTGTTATAATACCTGTGGAATAATCTGTTAAAGGTTATATGCAGATTTGCATTGGTGGCACTACTATTCTTACTATTTCTTTAAAGCTGCATTTGATGACTCTGGCCACTAGGGGGCTAAAAGATAAACTCCTGACATGCTATTAAGTTGCATGTCCAAGATGTTTTTGTCCATTCGTTAAACTTGAGTCTAGTATCACTCCACTTTTTGCCTCTGGTTTGGTCTCCACCAACACCTGAGAAAGATCTCTCTTTAGCTGCTAAATATTCCGCTATTTCTTCACCAGCTAATTTCTAACTTTGTCGCCAACGGACTCAACCATACATTCTAAACATCCAAAGAACCAGTTCGACAATATTAAATACTAAAATCTCAGCTCATCAGTCAGTTTGTTTGTTCCAGGTTAGCATCAAAATGATCTGTTTATTCAGCTTTAAATATCATAGAAATAACATTAGCTATTGTGAAGAACAGTGGGTTTTGTCCATTCAGAGAGTATAAGGACTTTAAATGTGCGGTTGCCATATGAAATGAATGTAGACTCAGCTAGCTTCATAGGAGATGTTGGAGGTAATGCTGTGCACATATGTTCTAAACTTACTTTGTGCCACTTATCTCCTCGGTTCTGTCACCGGTTTGCACGACTGCACAATGCTGAAAAATGCATGAGAGTGGTGGGCTGGAGAGGAAATTAAGAAAGGGAAGCATTTCCAGTGCACTAAATGTCATATGACTCATCTCATTAATGCCGTTTGACACCCGTTGCGCATGAAAGTACCAGAGCTGTGCCATGTCTCGGTCATGCTGCTTGACTCTGAAGTATTAGAACCGTATGGCTCCATGCTGGCGTGAGGAAATGTAAAACGATATGGTTGGGTCAGCGGTTGGTGCTTGAAGGATGAGAAACGGGGTAACTGACACTGACAGAAAGAAGGAGGATATGGATGAATAGATGATGACGGACAGGTGGATGTTGGAGGAAAATCACTTGTTGAGAAAGTCTTTCTTAGAATATAAAAATATTTCCTCAGAATAACTGAATATTCATCAAAAAATGTATGTTTTATTTAATTCAGACTGCAACTGTTAATTAGTTAACCGCTTTTATGTGTACTTTTATGTAATAATGTTTTTTTAAATGTAGTTCTGAGTTGAGTTCTTCAGGTTTTTTCACTTGATAAAAAGTAGATCCTACTAATCCAGTATCTGTTAATTTATAGAGGTCCCAGAGTGCCTTGTTGGCCAAAATATTTATCAAAAAAACATAAATATGAATTTAAAACTTGTAAAATCTTTAATTAAAGTCACTGTTTACAATTGAAGAAAACTTTTCCCAGCCAACTAAAACCACTTAATTGATAATTAAATTGAAATAAAAGCAGTAATTGATTAATTAAGTTAAAGCTGTAAATAGATAATTAACATTAGGCTAATTAAGACTTAACTGAAATCTAATTGACATTGCTTTGTTTGGCTTGAACTAAGAGAGAGAGAGTTGATTAAGTGGCGTCTGACTCTGGGAGGCTGAAGAGTGACCTTCAGATCTTCAGATCTATGGAGTATTGATCACAGACACTCATTCACTTTCTCATCTGTCTCTTTCTGTGGCTCGGTGAATGTTATTGTCTTCAGACTGAAGGAGTGGGGAACATTGTCTCCATATCGAAACAATAACAACAAAAGAGAGATTCATTGTTTCTCTCAGACTTGTATTGTTACTGAAAGAGGACTTTTAGACAGTCATGGGAGGTTTTAAATTATTTTGCTGATTAATCGTCAATAAATTGTCTATCCCAGTTTCTCAGAAGTCTTTAAATGGCTTGTTTTGTTTGACAGTCAAAAAGCCAAAGATATTCAGGTTACAATGATACAAAACAGAGAAAACCCTCTCTTCAGAGAAGCTGCAGTTTTTGATGATAAATTGCTTAATAACGATTATTTCTGCCAGTCTGCTGATTAGTTGGCCATCGAATTCTTTCAGCTGTGGTCTTGGAGTTAAAGTTAGGATAGGGTAGGGTCCTCACACGTACAGAAGTAAAACATGAGTGTGTGTAACCCAGCGGGCACGAACTTCACTGGTCAGTTGCACTCTAACAGCCTGGCATGACGCCATCCGCTCCCTGTGGTAAAACCATTAGTTCAAGCTGCATTTGTTTTAAAGCCCGCCGAGCACATCCAGTGTGTTTCCCATGTGGACGTGCATTAGCACATATGGAGCTGGCTGAAAGGTCGACTGTGCGTGTGTGTGTGTGTGTGTATTTTGTCTCTTCAAAGTGAATATGTCAGAGCGATCTTAGCAAAACTATCATGTTTTAAATTCTTTCCTACTGGTTTAAGAGTGTATTCATCTAAAGGTCACTGTTTATCTTCAGACTCTAATTATTGTGTACTTATGTTCAGGCCCTTAGCACTCCTCCAATATCCCATAATAACCTGCTTTCATGACCAATAATCCAGTTTCACCTCCTCAAAATAAATAATACCAGCTCAAGTCTTACCTCTCACCATATCATCTGCACATAATTAAATCTCTACTGTACTATGATGCTTCCATTTACTGTACCTGCGTCTCCTCTCTGAAGTAAATACATCATTAAATTGCTCTACAGCAGCTGCAGCAGTTTGGTTAAAATGTGATGTTGCATTAAATATATTTAAGGAGCCTTAATTGGTTTTCATGTTCTGGAGTCAATAAATAAGATTCACTGTAATAACCTCAGTGCAGTCTGGAGGGAGACTGAATTAACCGGTTGTTTAGATTCGTCTGTGGCATTTTATTGTGTTTGTGTTTCTCTATTTCCATGACTTTTATTGGAAAGACAACAATGAGTTTTTGACAAACATATTTTGGTGGTGGAATTAACATGGAACCAAAATGATGTAATAGAGAGGAGAGAGAGGGGATATGAAAAAAAAAGTCCAGTGAAGAAGTGAAACATGTCTCTTCTCATGTCAACAATGGCTGTTTGCTCTGAAACATACGACAAAACGAGTTGTGAGAGTCTGACGATTGTGTAAGCAGTGACATAAGTGTTAGAACAGTGGTTTCATATGTCTGTGAATAACATGTTTAATATCTGAAACACATGAATGAATTTGCTGCTTGTGGTTTTCCCCACGCTCCGTTTCGAGGGACTAGCTCTTCACTCTCTGCTTGGGGAGTTTAGGGAGCGCTTGATTTGATGTGCAGTGGAGTTTTCTATGATCAAACGTTAACATTGCAGACAATCCTCATTTAATTGTGGGAAGCTAAAATCACAACCGCCATTAATATTTAATGAATTGTGCAGCTCTAGCATAAACTGTATGTCATGTTTGTCGTGTGCTTTTCTTTGTGGGAATTTACATCACACTTCACAGTATGTACTTTAATACTTATACTACTTGTGTTATAAGTGTGTATCCAGTACATTGTAAGTACTGGATACACACTTTTATAATAAAGCTACTCACGCTAGTGTTTAAATTCTCTAAAGACTGAGGCAGAGGCGTAAAAACTGCATTAAATCCTCTAAATACCACCTGTTTCATAAAGGACTGATTTATGTAACATGTATTTTTACACCCTGATGCTTTCACAGATACAGTTATTGCTCAGATAAAGATGAGCCTCTGCTGCTCAGTTTATTATCTCCAGGAGGCCACTGTGCTGAGGTGAACTGTATCTGCTGCACACACAGGAGCTTAATTTTGAAGATTAGCCCCGCCTTCACTGGAAACCTTTGGCTGAACCTCAGGAGACCTGAACCAGCTCCATCACTGCACAGTTTAACAAACACAGACGAGCCCTCCACCCCCTCGACGCTCCACTCAGTCAGTCAGTCTGGAGTTATCTGCCGGTCTTGATGTGTCGCTCTTGGTTGTTTCTGCTCACACTTGATGTCTCTTGATTGCTCTTTTCCAACTGGGTCTGATCTTTCTTTTATTTGGTTTTTGCATCCCCAACACTCAGTTTAAGACTTGGCAGAACAGGAACAGCAGCTGCAGCGAGGCATCCAGGTGTTGCATCCTGTAGGGGGTAAAACGGACAATCCCATCACAGAAACACCTGTGGTTGTTTTATAGAAAAACAGCCTGGATAATATTTTATTGCCGTAACAACAGCATATATTGAAACATCAGCTTGGCATCCACTGGTGATCTACACTCCTCTGCAGTCAAATGATGAAACAGCATCAAGCTGTGCCATGATTCTGGTGTTGTGTCAGCAGTTAAAGCTGCAGATTATCATTCTGGGATCTTATTTTTAAACATTTATAAGTAACAAAAAGGACTAAAGGTCAGCAGGCTCAGCCAGATAAGAGCTCGTACTCTGTCGACTGAAAATGTGGGAAAACTGAAGATTTTTGTTGGTTGTTGACGAGCGTTTTGGAATGGATGGCATCTTGAAAACACACAACAGTCAACACGTAGAGCTGACTGGAGGTTAATGCACTTTCAAGATGACGACGCCACATCAACACAGAAGCATCCCGCCATGACTCTCTCCAAAACGGAGGGGCAGCGAGTGGCTGGACTTTAAATATTTTATGAGATTCCGTCTGCAGGCAGGAATGTTCTGTCAGCTGCTTTCTTAATGGAGACCCAGATACAGAGTAAACACACCAGCTCCTTTAGGACCAATCGTCCCTCTCCTCCATACGTGTAAACATAACCACTGACACTTTCTCACATTAGCAGGGGCTGTGTTTACGTGTTTAAATGTACATGAACTCGGCTCTAAGCTGGACTCAGGACTCATGCACTTTTGGTACCCTTCAGCTGAATCTCCCATTGATGTTGCCATGAATAAACCTCTTAACAGAATATTTCTGTCCACTTGTGATGTCCCGCCCACAGCTCAAACAGCCTGCCAGATATAAACCGGCTCCTCTGCCTTTGCTCGTTGCCATGGCTTCTGTTGATATCAAGATGTTCCCATAATGCTGTGCAAGACCAAACTTTTTAAGTTAAGTTTCCATGCCACAGCAGCAGTGAAGGATTGTGTCTCATTATCAGAATATGAGCTTACCTGGGTTTTTCTCTGGCTTTCATGCATCGACCCAGAATCTGTTCGCCTGAGTCACCAGATTAAGAAACTGTCAGAGCATGAAAACGCAGCAATTTGCTGTATCATGACTGTCCCAGTCTGTCTCTCTCTCTTCCTCTTTTTCCTTTTTTTCTGCGATTACCTTTCTCTTTTTCTCACTCAGCTCCATCAGTTCCTCACAGTGTCATACTTTTCCTTGTATTTCTCCTCTCCTCCTCTCTGTGTGACTGGATGAGAGCTGACAGACTCCAGTAAACCCTCTCAGCGGCCTCACCCATTAGCTCTGTCATGCATTCAACTTGCCTCACATCCCCGACTGCGTCTATTATAGAACAGAGTCGGCGGGCAACCCAGCACAACCTGAAGACGGTGCCAAGGAGACTTCAGACTCCTGGCAAATTATCCTCATGATGATATAATAATCTGTTCTGGATCAATGAACGCTCGCTCACGTTACACCGGTGCCATGACCTGCATTGTACACGTATGGGAGGAAGGTGGGAAAATCTGCATCAGTATGTACTTATGTCGCCATGTGAGCTGTTGAAAAATGACTGTAAAGGAATTCTCCCACCTGTTTCATTTGAAGGCGACAAGTCTGTCCAGCTAGTTAAGTAACCCTCTCCAAAGTGACCCATTTCTTGCCTTTGGAAGTCTGGGATTAATGTTAAATCTACTTGTCTCTTTTAGATGTTGTGTCCTCTTAGCTGGCTAAACCTCCGCCTTTAGGAATCATCTGGATTTGTACAGAGTTGGAGGTTGTTTGAACCCTGCAGGACTTCTGGAGTGCTGCGTGCAGTCCCCTGGGGCTAAGCTAGCCGCTGATGCCAGTAAATACTTATTAACTGTAGCCCGGGCTGCTTGTTAAACCACAGTGTCTCCTTTTGTATTTCCACATGTTAAATACAGAAGATGTGTTGCAGCAGCTTTGCAGTTGTTTAAAGGCACCAGTGATGATTCTGTGCTGAGTAATGGAAAGTAATTACAAATGGATAAATGAGTCCCTTCAACGAATAACTCTGCTATTTTTGAACCTGGGCCTTAAGTCAAGCTCTTGCAACTACAGGATTTTTTTTCTGGCTGTTGCCACCTTATTTGCGTCGCCATCTTAACATGGCATTTGGCATGAGCATGAGCTAGCAGAGGAAAGTGCAAGGCGACATGATCTTCACTCTTAATGAAGGTTTTATGCGATTCCACTGATTGACAGGTGATAAAACGTAGCAGTGCACTGGATAAGACTCAGGAAAGCTAGCACATTTAACTACACACTCTCAGGGCCCCCTTATCTAAAAAAATACAATTTCAGACACACAGATATAAACTAGCTCGACTTGCAAGCTCATGCATTCATCATGGAGTCCGTCATTTTTGACCTTGAGATAAAGACGCATTGAATAAAACGGCAGAGTAAAAACGATTCCATTTGTTATGCTTGTCAGCTGCAGTTTGATAAATCATTTATGATCAAGGACGACATCAGTTAATATTATCGTCATAACAAATACCATAAGGACAATGCTTTCGAATGTTCAGAAAGCAGGACCAAAGATTAAGAGCACATCTGAGTCTTAACACTAGCAAAGCCATGTTTCCATGGTTCGACTTGCTAATGCGACAAGATGAGAGCCAGAGGTTACTGTAGATAAGAGGTTAAAGGTCAGCTGTACAGACTCGTGTGAAGAATGTGTCTGTGAATAATCCTCATGCACACGCCTATATGTGCCTGTCAGGAAGATTTATCCTCATATACAAATACAGTATGGTGAGAATAAAGGGTCTTAGTCTGCTGTACAAGTCACGCTTTAAACTTAATTACATTCTTTGATCGTCCTGGGTTAAGCTTTTACATCCATATACTGTATTTGGATAAGGTGGAGCCTGGCTTAAAAGGAAAATCACAGTAAAGCCTGTTAAATCTATAGCATCATATATTAAATCTATCTTGAGTCAGACAAAATGAAATTCTTGTGTTTAATACCCAGACACCAGAACATCATGTACAGTATGAAGTTTATTTTGGCGGAGCAGACACTTCATCAACTGGGGGAAAAGTTCTTTAGAGCACACTGTTGTTGTTTTTATGTCCAAATGTGTCTTCAGAATGACTCGTTCATTGTTGTAATTATGTGAAGAGCTAACTGAGCTAACTTTAAAACCATGCTAGCAGTCTGTCCTCGTGACTGTAGGTACTCCAGAATAGTTAATGCATAAAACAGTCGACTCCACGCCGGCTACGTCCGTCCAGCATATATGTGTTGAGCATCTGGAACATATGCCATCTGTCGGACAGTAATCCCGCGCACCATGATGTAATATAAGTCAATGTTTACATGATTGCATATTTGGTTGGTGTTGTCCATCTGTGTGCGTGAGGGAGAAAGACAGAATGAATACTGCATAAGAAGATTATGTGCACAAGTGTTATTTCTGGTTGAAAAACTGGATTTTCTTCAAGTTAATACCAAGACTTGAACATTTTGATGTTGTTGTGTGATATTTTTAGCTTTTGTTTCTCAACAGGCTGATTTTATTCCTAGTTTCCAAAAGTTCCTTCTATTTTCTGATCGTTTTTGACAGGGATTTTGTTCTTTCTGGATTTGTGCAGAAGCCTGTCAGGTTTAAAATGTCCACATGATGAACTGGTTCTGACAGCTGCCCATATGGCTGAAGCATAATGGCTTTTGTTATTCCGGGGGTAAATCAACGGGTCGTGATCGTCCTCGGTCTCCTCGTGACCTCTCTGTCAGGCCCGACCTTCGCTGTCCATCCTCTCAGAGGAAATTTACATTCCCTCAAACAGCTGAACCTTGTTCCATCACTGTTATGATTGAATTCTGCACAAGGGAAATGAAGTATGAATAAAAATGCATTTTTGGACGTGTTAGTTCATTTTACTGGCTCCAGGATTGTCTCCATTTTAGCAGTGTGTCAAAGTTTTACTTAAAAGGCGTGTGAATGAACAACCAAATGCTGGTACTTTCCCTATAAATTAAAACAATTACAGATGCACATACATCATGCCATCATGCCGGGTCAAATGTCAAACAAATAGCCGCATTTGCATAAATCTGATTCGGTTTAATACATTTATGTTAATGCAATCTGCTCATCCATCAACACCACGAGTTGTTTTTTATAATGTGTAATTAAAAGTTAAGCCTGTAATAATCTAAATGATTGTGTCAATTTGTTAATTGTGATCTTCTGTCTGCAGGGACTCTCTGCATTTATGGTCACATGAATGTCAGCGCTGCAGGCCAGATGCCGGTGATGGAGGAGCTTGTCAGTGAGAGGTGAGAACTAATCAGCTCTTGTATTTGTGATTGAACACTTCCAACTCCTCGTCACATCCACTTTGTAATAGACGACCAAACTTTAATGCAGCAAAGTGACAACTCTGCAGCTTTATTTCTGGGGACACTTGATGTTACAGTTTGATTTTGTCCTTTCTTCAGATTTTATCTCAACACTTTTCTTCCAGTTTCTTTTAATCTAATATTTTGACATGAGCAGTTTTGCATCCCCACCGTCTGTGGTTATGTTTCCAGTTTGTCCGTCCCAGTCTTGTGAACGTGATATCTCAGTAACACCTTGACGGAATTTCTTCAGATGTGGCACAAACGTTCACTTGCACTCAAAGATGAACTGATTAGAAAGGTCAAAGGTCACTGTTACCTCACAAAACATTTCACACAGTAGTTAACTGCAACTGGACTGGTTGGCAGAGGCATATCAGTACCCGAGGCGGTAATACCAGTTGTGTAAAAAAACTTCTGTAAACGCTGTAAGCTGAGAAAACACCAGAAACACTGGACTGTCTGTTCTCACTTTATCTCAGCTTCAGTACTTGTAGGCGTAAATTTTCTGACTCTGTCGAACTCTCCTGGAGGCATGAAAACCATTCTTTTGAAAGATATCCCCTCATCTCTTTTATATACTTTACAGCACCAGGGCCGTGCACCGTGAAGCCGTACCGACCCAAACATTTTCAAATCCTGTAAATAAAAACCACCAGACAAGCCCTTAGAGAGGAACCACAGAATGATTAAAAAATACAGTATACAGCAGAATGTATTGAAAAGCTACAACGCCTGTGTGCATCTGTTCATCGACACAGACTGTCGCCTCTTTATCTGGGGAAATACAGCAGCAGACATGGCTGCTTCATTGTGTAATAAACCAGTCTCAAAGGTCTGGCAGATCAAAAAATGAATCGAGTGCTCTGCCTCCTTCTTCAAGGGCATCCTATCCTGAGATATTTGGTTCAGCTGAGGAAACAATAGACAGTGTGGGATTTCTACTGCCTCTGTAGTTTTCTTGCCCTCAGGCTTGTTGGTTTCATTAAAGCAGGGATCCTGCTGAAACTGTTGGGTGGTCTTTTTTTGGCAGCTTTGGAATGTAAAGACTCATTTTATAGCTTCCTCCGCTTGGCTAACACTCTTCAGCCCGCAGGGTGAGAGAGAGCAGATTTGAAATTTCCTTAAATCGTCACTGCGAAGGTGCAGTGGGAGCACTTCTTTCATGACTTTGACTCACAGACCGATAAGAAAGACGGTACACAGAGTGAAAGACGCAGAAAGAGGCTAAGACAGGCTCGATTAAGAGATGGTGGGTTTTCACGACGTGACCCAGTTTCCTGCTTGCGTATGGGATCCATATCAGGTTGACGGCGGCCTCCAACAGCCTTGACAGAAAGAAGCCTAATGACTTGAGCCAGTGAGTGTGATTTATGTCGCCCCTGCCCACATGTTGCCCTACATACATACATACATACATACATCCCGGTATCACATATGTGTTGTGACACTGATGAAGACGAGGTGGTAGATAAGTGACACACATCCATGCATTAAAATGAGAAAGTGAGTAAAGATCCTGTCAGAGACCAAGATCATCTGCTGCTCTCTCAGTGGATCCTTTGGGTGCTGTGGGTTGCGGGGTGGTGGCTGGATCAGATCTGGATCTGGGGAGTTTGGAGGCCACGTCAACACCTTGGGCTCTTTCTCATGTTCCTCGAGACATTTCCGAGCAGTGTTTGTGGTGCGGTGGGAGCACTGTCCTGCACTTCCTGTGCCAGATGTGGGTCATTATGTCCATCATGTGCACTTTCCCTGCATGGGATTTTGAACGTTATCCACAACTGGACTGGGTGTGAATGTGCTGAGACAACGCAGCAAGGTTAACTGGAAACCTAGCAGGATCCTACAGTTGTCATTTCCCTTTTTGTTTTTACATGCAACTTGAATCATAGCTCTGCAATTACACGGTTACTGTTTATCCACTGTGTTTCTTCCCTGCATCGATGATTTCACCTTGTGCATGCACCTCAGTAACAGAGATTTAAAACTCATGAATGTGAATTTATTTGAAACTTATCTTTGTTATCAGTGTCCAAAAGGACTAATATGTCAGTGCAGGGACCTTAAGTGTGCACATACAAACATACTATTATAATAGCACTGCTTAAAATCATTCAGTATCAGTTAGCCCACATGATTTACAAACTTCCAGAGAGTAAATCTGAAGTTTTAATTAGCCAGCGTGACTCCTAATGCATAACCCAGATCTGTCAAGGGGGCAAGATGATTCGTTTTCCATGTCACACCGTTTTTATGTAATAACCTTGGGTGGGATTGTGCAGATGGCTTAGAGTCATTCAGCCTGTGATCTTATTTAACGTCACAAACATGTGTCACCTTTATTTGGCAGGAATATTTCACCATATGTGTCAGGACATGGAACAAGAATCCACCTTTTCACTGCAGTATTCGTAATTTATCCATTTAATTATCTGCACGTGGTTCATTTGTGCACAAAGTGAAGCAAATGAATCCTCTATCAGTCGGTTTTGGAGGCTTCCCAATGTATTTGTTGTATTATAACTGTGTCAGAATGCAGATGTGGAGAAACCTTTCCATCCTGCCACACCGCTGAATGAAACAAAAGTGCTCATCCACCATGTCTGCTGCACATGCTGAATCTAAAATTGATCTCTTCTTAGTCTGGCCATATTTTGAGTTTTATTTACTTTATCTCACAGTGCAGGTTTGAGTTATAGAGAGAGGCTGTTTGCTCAAGTTCTGCCAAAGCTGCACAGTCGGGGCTTTAACAACAATCCTGCTTTTAGCTTCATATTCCGTCTTTCTGCACTGTTTGCATCTTGTATTTAAATCGACATTAGATAAATATGTCAAAGGTCAAATTTCAGCTCTTCTGGTAACAAATGGGATGGCTAAAACAAAATAAATTCACACTAAAACTCTTTCCAGAAAGCATCAGCTGCCCTTGAACGAGACCCTGAAAGTCTCCCAGTTAACACTGCATGACAGAAGACCGTCCCTCCAAATGCCACACTATATCCTCCTTCAACCACCACCTAATATTTTGCACGTCAAACACATCCTGCAATGTAATAGCTCATGTCAGGGACTTTTATGCAACTGCCGAGCGCGGTCATCCCGGAACAGGCCCGACGTGTTCGAGCCATAAGTCAATACGACGCAGTCAGTCAGACTCTGGAGCGATCAGGTAGCAGCGAGCTTCTCTTTCCTCTCCTCGAATCAGCTTTCCCTCTCGCTCTGCTGTTTACTCTGCCTCTCCTCGCCACCTCAGGTGTCCTGTGACAGATCCTATTTTCAGGATGAGTGCTTTCACTGGCAAAGTTCGGCCTCGGGAAACCAAACAGAAAGACACCAAGAACGGGTCGCCTCCGCCCCCACTCCTGTTGTTACAGTACATTTGTCAATTGCTTTCTCGTTCACTCTTTTATTTGCTCATTCATCCAGTTCAGGCAGCTGCCATTCATTCATTCTTTTGTGTGATGCATTCAGGGACATAAGTGTAAACTACCGTGTGTCTGCTGAAGAGCACCTGAGAAACAGAGACTTTCTACATGAAACTGCTTTATTCAGTTTTAATTATTGTGTCTGTCTTTTGGAGAGGAGGAGACCTTTGAGGATCATTCAGCTCCCAGTAAAAACCTCCTGAACTGTAAACACTGAAGGAATCTTAACCTGCAAGTGAGGAAGCTTTTAAAATATCAGAGATTATAAACAGAGTTTGGTGTGTTTGTTACAGCGACAGCACTTCCTGCTCCAGTTCAGTCTGTTTTTGCAGTAAAATGTGAACTTCCACTCTTGTAATTGTACGTCACCTGTTGTGTGACAGTAAATGAACTCTGTAGTTTGTGTTTTACAAAGTGTGTGTGCGGGGTGTGGCAGAGTTTATCCTCTGTACTCCTGCATCTTTTCATAACATTCATCATCTGCCACCTCCAGCCACCTGTAGATAATTCCAACACGCTGGCAGCATCAGTCCGCGGAACAATCTGCGTCTGCTTCACTTTCTTCCATCTCTCCATTCAAGCCTTAGTTATGCCGTTTGGTGGCTGTGTAGCAGAGTGCAGAGTTGGCAGGCAACACAGTACACCGTCTTTTTCTTTCACCGGCTGAATAATTCATTCAGCAACTTCTTACGTAATCTCAATAAGAAATCCTCCATTCATACAAAAAAAGCATTTGCTGATGCATGAAGCTGAGCTCGCACACAAACACAAACACACACACAAACACACTCACACAAACTGAGGCAGCGAGGAAAAAAAAAGAAAAGCAGGACGCCTTGGCTTCCATTCAACTCAGGCAGGATCGGATCTATGAATCGAGGCACGCTAACGATTCCGTCAAAATCTCCGGCAATGACACTGACGTCTGTCAACCCGCTGAATCTGTTATCCTCCCAGATGGAGAGGAGTCGGCAGGAGGTGGTGTGTGTGTGTGTGTATTATACAGTGTTTCTAACCCGTTTCCATTCATGCCTGACAAGGTGATTTATCCCACCTGTCACTGATAGCACTTCCAGGCACGTGCAGGTTCAGCCTCCGGCGTCTCCTCCTGCTCTTTGATCCTTTCCTTTCAGAAAATGACACACATTCAGAAAAATCCTCCATCAGCCTGCTCCTTCACGCATCTCATGTCTTCGCCTCTAAAATGATTCACTGCGGGTGTGGCTGCCACTGAGGACAAAGTCAAGCCCTCTGTATTTTTCAGGGGTTATTTCATTGACACGAATGAGCTGTGGTACAGAAAAATGTTTTTTAAAAGCTGATAAAATTGTTTTTGTGTTTTTGTATCTTTAGTTCGCTTAACCTTGGTTCCAGCAGCAACAACACGCAGCTGTTTTCTGCAAAAAAATAAGCTTGGTAAACCACTGTACACGACCTGTCCAGCACCAAATGGCAAAGTTAGAGACTGGTTGGTGAAGAGAGCTGGAAAGCTGTGGGGGCTGTCAGTGTCCAGGGAGGAGACATGCAGCCACAGGAGGAGTGATAGTTTCAGTTTTCATGCTGCTCCATTAGAAAAGACCCTCGGCCAGTTGTGGGAGATAAACGAGAACATTATCATATACTGATTTAGCTGTATAGTATAAAGTTCTAGAAATATTTATGAGAAGAGATGGGGATAAATGCCTGGTCAGGGGGAATCTCTTTTTTTTTTGCTTTAATTTTTAATTCACTGATATTGAGCCTTAGAGAATTCTCATTTTAGCCAGATTTAAAAAGAAAAGTGGAGCTGAGAACAGAGTATATTAAACTGTATTAAACCCACAAGACACTTCATTTATTAGCTGATTTGACAGCATTCTGCAGTTTGGTTTCTGTATCAAACAGCTGAAATAACTGAGGAAATTCAGATTTTTTCTTGTAATTGAAGGTGGTGGACTTGCACACTAAAAGCTTCAAGAGTCAGTCGTGCTGTTAGAGCTCACAGATGAGGAAAAAAAGAAATAAAACCTGAAACTTCAGCATCTCCACTAAAACAAATATGTCATATTTAGAGTTGAGGTGCAGAACAATTAGCTAACTGCTGCTGACAAGTGGCTCTGAACTGAAGTCTGAGTCGATCTCTTTGATACACACAGTCTGAAAACTGCTGCACAAAGTGTTTATGATCTTACACACACACACACACACACACTGAATGTATTGTTTTTTTGTGTTTTTTTCCTCTGAAATACAATCACATTTAAGTATGGTATCTGCAAACACTCACAGAAAATCCTTTGTACACATTCTCAGCCACAAACACACACACACACACAAACATGCAGTAGCTGTTCGGGAGCGTATTTTAATGATGTGGAGGAGGACGAGGAAACACTGCTGTTTGCTTTGGGTTTCTGTGTTGTGGTTTTGATTAAAGCTGCAGCAGCTGCTTCGCTGTGTGGAGGGGATTAGACCAGGAGAGGGAAACAGGAGGGAGAATTTACAGCTGCAGGATACATGCAGGAAATGCAAAACTAAATATGTAAAGTCACCTCCACACACTCTGCATCTGTGCATCATATAGAGCTTTAAAATGATTGTTTAAAGATGCTACATTGGACGTTTATTGAGGTGTTACTGTTAGGAAAGGTAATAGTTTTATGATGCACTGGTGTTAAAATAATTAGTGCAGCTCCTTCTTATCAGTGTTCTTCCCTCCGTCCTCGTCTGGCCCTCATGAGGCGACCTGCCTCACAAGGTGAAATCATACAGCGGCGCCTCACATCATCTCTCATCACGTCGAGTCGTGTGGTTGTGTGCGTCTGGAGGAGGGCGGCTTGGGTTTCTTGTCACTTTTGATCTTCCGAGGAGATAAAGAGGACGAGCGTGCTGAGGAGAGGAGTTTCACCTCCTGATTACGATCAGGTAGATGTGACAGACATGTTCCGTCTACCTGTGAAAACCCAAATCTTCCCTGATTACATGCGACCAGGAGGATGTGAAATCCTCAGGGGGGCAAATGTGCAGACTTTTTTTTAATGTGGTAAAGATACTGAAAATACACCACTGTTACCTGCTGTCTGAACAACAGCTTACATTCGTTCCTGTTTCTACAGCCGTATCCTTCAAGTCAGAATTCCCTGTATTCACTGTAATAGAAGTGTTTTTAATGCAGTTTATAAGGCGGTGCAGGTCAGAGAGAAGAACTGTAAAAGCAGGTGTACTGTTTCCTCCAGGCGTCCCATTCAGGAAGAGGACACTTGCTCTTTTATTACCCGAAACTGTAGATGAAACTGTAGTCAGGCGCCATAGTTTATTTAAAACCACGTCCTCTCTGATCACATGACCCGACAGCCCGTTCAGCCACCTCACTTTTGTAACTTCTTATTAAATCATACGTCCTCCAAACACTTATTATCTCTGCTTAACTCTTATCTTATTCTTTGTTTACACTCTTTCACATTTGCACTTACTTTCTCTCTTTTCATATGATCTCTTCATCTTCATAAAGATGTTGTAAAGAGACTAAAACTTGACTTTTGCTCCTGTTTGGTAATCGATGATTTGGAGCCGGTTCAGTTTTGTTCTCATTAAATACACTGCATGTGTTGTAGAGCAACAGTTTAATTAAAACCCACTTCTCTCACATTTCTGTTTGTCTGTGAAGTTATACAATCACTGCAGCTTTTGGACAAGTATGAAGATGTAAGATGTTTCAGTAACAGGAAAAAACTATAGGAACTAGTTTGTTTCAAAACTGTTGTGAGCTGAGTTTTAATACAATCATGTATTGTTTTCATCCCCTGAAATTTCAGGTAGTAGATATGTACTGTACAGAAACATACTCAGTTTTATTTCTGCTTTACTTGTGTCACTTGCTTCACATGACACATTCAGTTTGAGGACAATAAAATGGTCTAATATTTACTAATAAACAGTCTCCCCTGACTTTAAATAGAATAATACATTTGTGATTTATAGTGTTACTTGGAGTGAAGTGGCTCCATTTTCCTGTATCGTAGTATTGTGGATGTTTGTATCACGGTTTCTGTCCTGGTTTCAGAGTCAGGTTTCGATAAAGTCGCCCCAGAGCTCCATCAGAGTTCTGCGAATGGAAATAAAAACTTTATGACTGATGAATAATTCCACATCACTGTGTAAAAATTCCCGTGTTTATAGCAGAGGTCTCCAGAGGACGCACAGTAATTTGGATTGGAGTTATATTTTCATGCCCTTTGCCTCAAAGCACTTTGCAGCAGAACGTGTCGGTTTTTTAAAGTGACGAATCTGAAAGGCAAATTTCATCCCTCTTCTGTCATGGAAAGAGCAGGCGGGTTATTGACCCAAAATTAAGCCTCATTTTCCAAATCTATTTAACACTGGCTGCAGGGCGGCATAGCAAGCAGGCCGGCTGTCCATCAGCTGGAGGACCGCCACACAAGAATCTGCTGGAGTGTCCTTGAGCAAGACGCTGAGGTCCCTACAGTCTCAGGATGCTCCGCTCTGATCTTCCCGCTGATCTCTGATCAGTCTTGTCACGTTGTGCTTTAAGACACATACATTAGTTCTCATGACGCATCCTTAAAGTGATTAATATCTTTGACTGAATTGAGATGTTTGAAGTTCACTGCGTCAGAACTCTTCACTAACATCACATGAGGTTTTAGTCATTTTACTTTGACGTATAATCGTAGGTTTAGGCAACAAAACACCTTGGTTAAGGTTCGATAAATAAACAGGTAGTGTCTGAAGTCACTGAGAACTTTTTCTGTATTAAACCAGACCAGGAGCTTTCCCTGAACCTGAACCAGGAGAGTCTAAACAGAGCCATTTAAAGTTTAATAATGTGGTCAAAATACATGGACAGTTTCCTTTGAGATCAGATGTGTTTTTTATATGTAAAACATCTCACACATTATCTCTGTGTCACTGTCTGTCTGATACACAGATTTCTTTCTGAGGCTGTTTCTGCTTCTGGGCTGTGTGTTTTCCTCACGATGCACGGTGAAGCTTTGAGCCAAAAAAGTGGTATTTTAGTCTGGCGTACATACTCCAGGTTTGTCTCTCGCCTGCGTCTGTTTGGTATTTTGGTGACTGGCTGTCAGCTCGACTGTGGCTGAGTGGGAGGGGAGCTGCAGTTGGGCTTGTCAGGAGGGATCAGGCCTCGCAGAGCGGCTCTGCTGTCATCTTGGTCCTCCTCAGACCAGATCCAAGATGCACGCTGAGGAGAGCAGGAGGCAACTGGATCATTTTCGTGTTTATACCAAGTATTAGCAGACTGAGCTGAGGCTTATTGACCCTTTCTGACGATGATGGAGATCAGTAGAATTCTTTTAAGATGGAAAAGACAGAATGGTGACAGAACGAGTGAACATGTTGGTAACAGTAGCGACTGGTGGGATGAAACAGTGCATCTACACATACTTATATACATACGTATATATACTACAGATACATATGTATAGAAATGTGCATTGAACCCATCTAAACCATAACAAAGAAACAAAATAATGTCAAATTTCCCACGTGCACACACACACACACCAGGCAGCGTCTCCTGTCCAGGTCTGTAAAATAAAATCGCTTTGACTCACATTTACCCACCTGCATGAATTTCTCTTGTCAGCTCACTGCAGCTTCTTCACTGGCTGCCCTTTACCAAAGAAAACAAGTAACCAAGCAACAGAGAGGACACTCACATCTAATCAGCTGCCGAGAGAGAAACAAAGTGCTATATTTATGTGAAGTAAAACCTTTAAAAGAGGAGAAAATAACAGAGAAATGTAACTTAAGTTGCGCCCTGACTACAGTATGTATTATACCTGACTTAAGTAATTTGTGGAAAGGTTAGATAAGTAAACAATAAGTTATTTCATACGTAGACCAATGTGAGCTTTATGGAAAGCATTTAACCAAAGGTCTGATCTCCAGAGTACAGCCCACACAGCCTGCAGTGTGTGTGTGTGTGTGTGTGTGTGTGTGTGGAATGTGGGTGTATGCACGTGTAAGTTTGTGAATGTTAATTTGTCCCATTAACACAGTAAATTTCACACTTGAACAAAGACAGCAGGGAAGGAGGAGCAGCTGGAGTGAATCAGACACAAACAAAGTCTGTGTTTGGATAAAATTAACTGTAACTATAAATCAGAATTCTACTTTACAGAGAAGTGGAGAAGTGATGAGGGAGAAACTTTATTTAAAGCTTTGAACACAACAATAGTGCTGAGTGTTTTATTTGTCTCTGACATCTTTTGCCCAAATGTTAAAGGGTCAGTTCAGTTTCAGTTTTATGAGCTGGAGTTTGAGGATATCTGCCTCTGAAATGCCTGCTACTGATAAAAAAAGCTTAAACCAGACTCCATTGACAAAAACAGTAATTTTACCGAGCAGAACACAGGAGCTGCTGCCTCTGTTGGACGTCATGTTCTTGCTCAGTACTGTACTGATTCCAGATGTTTGTCTCTATCAATCATTTACAGCCAAACTCATGGGAAAATAGGGCATTACTGGAAATTATTCTTTAAGTGAATACATTTAAAATAGATCAACTTCTGGAGGAGATGCAGCGTTCTGGGCAGCTCTATCCTCTGTTGGGTGATTCATAGCAACAGTAATGTTCAGGAGGTGTAAACTGTGGCACAAAGACTCTGTCAGATATATTGATTCAAATCTGGGCTCATATTTTAAACCATAAACCTGTCTGATACAGATCCAGCAAACATGAGTGATTAAACAAAAGCAGATAAATGTATTTTTCAGATTTTGCTTTTACTGAGTTTACCACCTGCAGTTTCCCTATCAGAGGAATGAGAAGTTCACACTTCGGCTGCGTGGCTCAGCAGCAGGGATGTGTGGTCTCTGTAGGTGGTGCAGCAGCTTACATTGATTACTGTGGCAAAGCTCAGCTGCTTCATGCTGAGAGTAGATGTGTCACGTCTCTAAAACGTCCTGTGTAGCTCCCCCAAAATTCAGTTATTCCCCCACATCTGTAAACTTCACAGGCTCTAGCATAGCATGATAGCATTAGATTGTAGCTTGCATTCAGGTGTGTGCAGTTTAAAATCACAGCCAGTAAAATGAGAAAGGTGTCAGATCCTCACTTTCTGCAGTGGCTCAATGATCAGCTGAAGACTGGAGGTCAGTGTGTGGATGTAACTGAATGTGAAACAGGGCAAATGCTGCAAACAGACTAATTCTCTCAGTCACCCTCCTCTGGAAAAATAAAACTGATGACCAAGTTGCTGCACAAGGTCCAGAGGACAATAACAGCTGATTTGGGCCTAAGCAGCATTTTCACATTAGTTTGACCCTGACTCTTCTTGCCCGAAGTGAAGTCTGAGGACCTATCTGAGCTCAGCAAATGCAATGACACTGAATGATGGATTAATGTGGGCCAGTCATACCAAGGTGAGAAAAGTCTGCAGAAGCCATTCCCCCTCTTCCTCCCTCCATCATCTCTCTGTTTGTTCAGTCTCCTCACTGTCCGTCTTTGCCAGATTGTGGCCGACTGTTTCTTTTTCAGCTTTCTTTGTCTTCACACTCTGCCTTTCCATTTCTGTCTCTCCTTCCCTTGTTAACCTTCCCAGTGTCTCTGACTCTCTTTTCACTACACTTACACTTTCTTTTCTGAGCTCACTGAATCCAGTGTGGGAATCCCTTTAGCTATATATGCACTCAATATTGCACTCATCCCAGATCTTAAGAGCTTTAGCGAACATCCGTCTCCAGGCAGGAGACTCCACTCCTCACTCCAACACACAGCAACCTCCCAAAATATATCCTAATCCAACAGGAGAGAGATCAACATAAAATACTCTGGCTTCTCTTGCTGCTCTGTATTTCATCTCATATTATTCTCTGAATGCTGTTGCCTTATAGTGCTCAACTATTCTGTCTGAAATTGTAAAAAATGTTGAAACAGTTTCATGTAAAACACAGCTTATATTATAAAATTCTTAACTTCTCTCAGATGAGTCATCCTCAGCATCCTGTGTTGCATAAACACATTCAAATTTCCTTCTTTTCTGAATACATGTAGAGGGAAAGCTGGGGAAGAATCAGGTCACTGGACAATTTCAAATAGCTGTTAGTTTGACTTTCCTGAGAGACAGACGTAGACAAAACTCCACTAAAGAAGGCCTGAAATGCTCCTAATTAGGTTGATTTGTACTGTTATGAATAGCTGATAGCTGTGACGATGCCCAGAATAAGGCATTATTGTCAAAAACATGAATAAATGTGGCAATCACAAGCTAATGAGCAGTCAACTCACAGTCAACAATGTGCTGTAGCTGTAGATTAATTACAGTCTTCTCACTCTCATTTCCACCTTCCATACAAATCAAATGTTTTTAGGTCGAGTGAAACAGGAAGAGATGAGGGAGATGCTGTTCTCAGAGGAAATTTGTTTACCAGAAGGTTTTCACATGAAGTTTTGACAGTTTGCCTGCATTTAATAACTGCACCTGTTGTCAGTTCTAAAAGTTTAAATAAGATAACATATGATAATCCTTTATTAGTCCCATGGCATCAATAAGAAATCAATAAATATTAGTAAATTATAAAACAAGGAAGAGAATTTATAACAACAAATTAACAAATTGTTTTAGATAATGATGTATATATGTCACTTATCAAGGTTGTTCTTAGACATGATTTTAGCCTGATTACATTAAACGTTAATAAGTTGACAGCATATTTCCACTTGTGTTCTGTCCATCCAGATGTGGTTTGGCCGAGGTAGTTACACCTGTGTTTTCAGGTGGCGAATTACTTTCCAACTGCAATCCAGTCACTCAACACACATCTTGATGGTGGGTATATTAAATGGGCTGTTTGTTAAAAAGATAGTCAGTAACCATTAGGCTTGCAGTATAAACAGAAGACCTCTAATATCAGGCTGCTAACAGTGAAAGAAACAGTAACCGTGTGTAACAGGGAATAATGATAAATGTGCGCCAGCAGACGTCAAACTGTGACTTTGAAGGCTGCTGCCAATTCTACTTAACAAAGACATGAATGGCAGGTAAACATACACACCACTCTTCATGCTGTTGCTGCAGTTGTGTTTATGTTCTGCTGTGTAATTGCTCGTATCATCAATACAGAACAGGCAGGGATAAATACCACCTCTACAGTGGCTAACACTATAATTATTTTCAGCAGTCGTTCAGTAAAAAGTAGGATTTCTTTGATAGTTGCGTTTCACGTGAACGTCGCTGGTTTAAAATTGAGCGTACAGTAAGATTTGTTCACCGCCTGTGTGACTTGAATCACCATGCTGGATCTGTGTGATGTGGGGCCAAAACAAAAGCACAGTCATTTACACTTGGTCAGAACATGTTGCCAGGCAACCTAAACTGATGTTTGACTGCGGCCGTCACCAGCTTGAATTTCCCCAGGAGTCCTCGGGAGATGGATGTGTCGTTTCATTAAAACCAAAATATTTCCAGTTGGTCTGTCAGTATGTAAATAAGACTGTGTTTCCTCCACATGATGCGCTCTAACTGCGATTGTTTTGGATTTCAAAATGTATCCTCTGCTGTTGCACACACTGTCACTTGGTGTGGGTATGAGCTTCAGCTTGATGCCAAAAATGGAAAATTAAACTTACATAAGTCAATCTATCACAGAGAAAAATGAGACTGTGTTCCCATCATTTGTGTTTGACTGTGTGTGAGTAATGATAATTCTACTGCTGACTAATATGGCATCAGAAAGGGATTAATGCCGTTTTCTGAGACTGTTCTGCAAAAAACGAGCCTGTAGGTTGTCTCTGCAGCAGTTTATTAAGCGACATATAGTAATTATTATTAGTAATTATAATAAACTAGAAGTGCGTGGAGGAGGAGGTTGGATGGGACAGTGTTGTTTTTTTAATCCATAACCGTTCCACAACCAGTTTTAACCCAAACCACAACCTTTTCTTAATCCTAACTACACTGAGACTGTTTCGCAACGTTAACTGCTCGTTTATTTTTGTTACCATGACGATGATGCTCCAGTACACAGGAGCAAGCAACCTGTAATGCCAACGTAAGGGTTTGTGTGCAGGGACGGTGTCGTGTTGAAACAGGGAAGAGCTTTCCCCAAACTCCAAACGTTTTATATCCAAGTAAAATCAAAATCAAGTGTGCAGATGTATGTCCAGGTAAAGAGCTCTAAACTTTTTGCAGCTTTTAAAGTCACTTCTTGCTTAATTAGTTGGGAATATTATATTAAACACTGTGACTAAAGATTTCATTACAGATTAATCTAGCAAACAAAGTTTCTGTCAATCAGCTAATCATTCCAGCTCTAACAAAATCAGCATCAGTGCAGCCTCATATAGCGTTAGCTTGGTTGTAGGCTCATGGTTATTTGTTAGTTGCACTTGTCATAATTTTCTCTGCAGCTTGTAGTTTTATGGATGTAACTCATGAAAAATACTTTGATTGGGAGAGATTTCTTCTTTCTCTGAAGGCTGTCAGTTCTGACTCATAACCAGTCGGTCGGAGACTGAGCAGCAAAAAGAGACGATTTAGACTTTGGAATGATAATTTCCATGTTAAGAGATGTCAGTCATGTCTCTTTGGAACTGGCAGTTATTTGGTAATTTGGCCTCACCTCTGAAGCATGTCTTTGTCTAATGGGAGCTGTGAGTGGAGATGGGATGTGGTGTTGTGGTGGGTCACATGTGTTAACGCCAGCTCAGTACCAGATTCAGTCAGACCGGGCCCCAGGTGCAACCCATTTCCAGATTTCCCCTGTCGCATTTCAGGCAAAGCCGACATCAGGATGAGGCCAATAAATGGTTGATAATTGGAGGGGAAATGGATGTACTACCAGAGAAACTGATGGAAAGTAAGTGGCCTGTCGCGTGTCACCTCTTCGACTTCAGGATGTGTGCATGTGTGTGGGAAGCTGCCAGAATCACGCCTTGTACCCCCGGGGGAAATTGTTATGAAGACAATTAGCTTCAAAAGACTCGCAGCTCTTCTTATTCCACATTAACACGAACGGCTGTCTGATGCCTCACGCTGCTCTGTCACTAATTTGAGTTTGAATCACACGAGGAATTAGTCAGTGACTTTGGGGAAAAAAAAGGGAAAGAAGTTGCTGCCTGTTTCCTTCTATTGAATTCAGGACTGTGACTCACTCATATTTGTTTTCACCCGCTCTGAAATCACGGAAGGCGAGATGGAGGGTTGGTGCGTGAGGTGGAGAGGAAAAAGCCTGAGCCTCATTATTTCCTACACATTTAATGGCGCCTTAAGTAATCTGCGACCTTTACTGACCCCCTATCAGCCACCAGTATTTATAGAATCCACAGTATATCCTCCTGTGATACACAGTGTTACAATTACCTGTAATTGACACAAACAGTCAAGTAACACTTTCACAGCTGAGAGGAGTAGGCAGGTTAATTAGAGATCAAGTAATTAGATAAGATTAGATCCAGCTGCTGTGTGTGATAAAGGTTTAATACATCACTGTGCTAGATCTGAACACTGGGGTGTCATTGGCTTTTCTGGCTTCAATCCAAGGCTTTATGAATATGATATCAGTTAGTACGTTTTCCTGGGGCTGAGAACTTACCTGTATAATAAAATATCACAATTGGCTCTCGTTACTTATTTAATTTGAGCAGGTAAAATATCGACACTGATGTAAGTGCTGCTCTCCATTCATGAGATTAACTTGATTGACAGATTGCTAAAATTCTTTTAAACCCTTGCGTTTTCTGTGGAATTTGAGCCAGGAGCTATTTAGCTTAGCTTAGCTTAAAGTTTGAAAGCAGAGAGAAGCAGGTGGAAAAATACATCTACTGTGACCTTTAAGGGTCAGTAATTAAAGCTGGGGTAGGCAGGAATCTAAGAGAGGCAAAAATACCTTTCCTCATTCGCCGTGATGAGGAAACGAGCACGGGCACATGCACGCGTTTCACATGGGCGCATAACACAAGCAAGACAAGCAGCACAGCCACAACCATGAGCATTTGGCTACGGTTAGCAGGAGGCAGAACTCTTAGCAACATACGACTTTATGATGACCCTGCAGAAAAGGCAACAGCCTGGTGCTTGTCCAGAAGTACAGGATGTCCTATTGACATGTCCATTTGAAGGGACATGAACACGCTCCAGCCAATAAAAACGCTCTCTCTAAAAAGCCCTGTCATTGGCCAAAATCTGCAGAGCCAAGAGGAGGCGTAGGAGCCTATTTTTGCAGAGCTGCCTGTCCCAGCTGTAGTAAGTATCTTATTGTTTCATGGAGAGTAAGGCAATTTAGGGTTCTGTGTGTTGCCCAAGGACACGTTGACATGTGGACAGGAGGAACTGGCATTTGAAAGTGCACAAATGCAAGGTTTTATTATTTAACACTGGCATCTGAAGGTCTCAGAGAGTCCAGAAGAAAAAGTCAAACAAGGAGAATCCACAGTCTGGACTCTTCTTGTTATCACCATCAGAGAAGAGAAAGTGATTCTGTTCGACTTTTGTCGACAAGCTCTCCTTCATTTTTATTTGGGCCATTTGAGCTTCAATGGACCGCGTACGGAAAGGATGCAAAGCAACGGTCACATTTTGTTTCAGTAAGAAACCCTCTCTGGTGTATTTAATGTCAGGACGGTTAGTGCACACTTATTGTCCTACCCTGCCTACACCATTGGTCACACATCATTAACCGCCACATTCAGGAAGACAGGGTCGGCACATTACGTTCAGGGAACCATCTCAGGAGTCCAAATGAGTTTCAACGACCTGAAATGGGCTCAGCTATTCCTGGACCATCAGTATTACACTGTCAGGAAGCAGGAAGTCCTCACTTAAGGTAGAAGACTGAGAAATGACATGATATGAACATTCATTCTTGTTTCTTGGTAACAACTCAGTGATGAAATCCTACCTCACTGAGGAGTGTCTCTCCTGCCGGGCTGCTGACAGTGTTGTCAACTGGTTTTAACTTGTCATAACACCAGTAGCCTCGGCTTTAGCTGTGTGTCCTAGAACATCCAGTAACGGACAGCTGAGCCAGACCAATCTAGAGAAATGTGAGTTTAGTTGACGAACCACAGCCATGAGCACTGCTGTGTTTTGACCTGAGCAACAACCTGGCAAAAAAAACCCTAGGCTTTCTTAACACTTGTTTATTTTCTGCTGCTGTGCATCAGCCTATTAAAAGTGTTATACACTATCTGTGACTGCTGACAGCTGGTCGGCACCACATCACTTCTTTTGTCTGAGCAACAACTTCAGCCACTTCTCAGCTCTGAACTTATTAAACTGATTCAGAAACTGATTTCAGTGGAAATGTACGATCTTTCCAAACAGCTTTTGTGTCTGCCTGGTTTGAAAACATGAATCAAAAGTCAAGGACGACTTACCAAGTGGGATATTCATCTGACTTACTGAAGCTGATGTCTCAGAGGAGGAAAAGCTCCTGTCAGTCATCTGTCAGTTGGTTAAATGTTGGTCCAATCACCTGAAATGTAACTTTGATGTATGAGACACTGACAGCATCCTGACCGAGAGAATCACAACAAAATGAGTGAGGAGGAGGTGTTTGTGTGCCCAGCAATGAAAAGCAGCTGATGGAAAATTCAAGATTGATACGCAAAATATCCTGCGGGTTGACATCAGGTAAACCGCTCATGTTCACGGCTGGACTTAGAGACTCATTATGAGTCCAACTTTTTCTGTTGTTGTTGCTGCTGTTTAGGAAACGGTTTGTATTTCACTCCACAGTTTTGATTTACCACTTCCTGTGAAAGGAAAAGTGGCCTCACCTGACTCCAGAATTTAAATTCGTAAACAGGATGCATCTACTCATATTCTATTCCCTGTCGCTGCCCCATAAAAATACCCAGTCTGGGTTTTAAAAGAATATTGAAATTGAGGTGTTTTACTATGCAGGTGTAGATATCAGTGGATGCTGTGGACAGACTGGGGCTGTGGTTGATGTGCTTTTCTGATGCTGAGAGGAAAGAAAAAGGCAAAATACAGAGAGTGAATGGGTTTTGATTGATACACAAATTCATCTGTGTGTATGCATGTTTGTGTGAGTTTGAAGGGATCATGTGAGTGTCTGAATGATTGCAATTGTGCGCTGCTGATGATTATGATTGCTTCTCTTGTATTCTCCAGTTCATCTTGGCAGGTGGTGTTTTCCTCTTTTTGTTTTTAAAGAGATCTCTGCTGAATCTGTCAAATTCTCTCTATTTTTCATTTTTGTGTGTTATTTTTTTTATCTCTTTAACTGCAGGATTTGGTCCAATTATGGCATCGCATTCACCTCAGCTCTGTTTCGTGAGGTGAAAATGATTCAGTTTTAAATCTCTGAGATAACTGGAGGGACTTATTGGGTTGTAGACTGTGAGCTTGGTGAAGTTATCAGCTCAGGATGTGGAGGGAGTTACAAGAACCTGACATTTGCAATCATGACGACGGGTGCACAGGGCAGACTTTAATAAGCTTCATTTAATTGCGTAAACAATCAGCTTTGCGTACAAACTGTAATCACAACCAAAAATATCCTGTTAATGTATCCCAGTAAATGTCAGGTCAAGTCGGATTGTCGGATTATTTTCTGTTCCTCCTTGTGTTTCAGTTTGTTGGGTTGTTTTTGTTTGTGCCTCATTGATTGGTTAAATCTATAGAAGCTAAGGTCATGTGACACATGTTTTTGTTGACAGGCATACAGATCAACTGACTCTTAAAGGTTTCGCTGCATTTTTGTACAAAAAATATATTTTTCTTATCATTTCTTTGTGATTGATTGAATTCCAGTTTAATACAGCTTGGTTCATATATTTGTAATTTTGCCGTTATTTCTATTATGATTACAATACTCACTAAAGTACCTCTGTGCTGAGATCTAGAAACATGATGACATGATGTCCCAACACCGTTGAAGAAGTTGTGTTGCACTTCTTTCCAGTTCATCCTAAGCTCCCTGGTCTTTTAGTCTGGAGACTGTGCTGGTCCTCCATCGTTTGAAGCCACCGTCATGTTCAGTTCCTTTAGAACAAGAAGTCAGGGTCGTGTTTTGGGTCATTTTCTTGCTGCACCTCTGATAAACCAGTCAGTCTTCCTTTGTTAATTCCCCTTTTCTCACCATTGTAACAGCCATATACAGTCCTACTTCCTGCGGTGCTGTACTGCCCAGATAATTCCTCAGAGGTTTGTACAAACACAGTTTGTTCCAACTCTTTGCTGGTGATAAAAAGTTTGGACACCTGTAGGAATGGTTTGCAACAACTTTCAAGGCATCATTTACTTCATGTACATCCTTGGGTAGTTAACCTTTGTACCATTAAAGGTTATTCACTGGACTTGAAACTGCTTACATTTCAACTAAAACCTGTAAAAGAGGCTGTTCCAAAGTTTTGACTGATGCTGTCTTGCCATATATTCTTGGGATACTGGGAACTACTGCAGCATAGCAAGTCAAAGCTGAAGAGGAAGTCAGTCCATAAACTGTGATGAATATTTACAACCGGTGTTTTAGTCCTCATTTTTCTGTTAGCCATCATTTCCTCTTCCAGATAAGTTTATCTGACCTGGAGCTTTGTTTACAATAGGTCTCATTGTCTGACCACAGGACTTTTCCCTAATCTCCATTTTTTGTGTTTTCATTTCTGAGTTGCAGATATACAAGACCAGTGTAGATTTTTCCCCATTAGAAATCTGTAGGCAGTCACCATCAGGCAAATGAAGTAGTAACAGAGCCAGGTCGTTTCTTTCTCACTGGACCGTCTGTCGCTTACAATGTTCATCACACTACAAGCAATGGAAGCAGCAACGAGTTTCACTTGTTGGAACCGTCACAAACACTTAAATGCTCTCTTGAGCTGTTTGACACAACACTTTCAACCCAGACTGAGTTTCATACCTTCTCGCTGCTTCTCTCCTTGCGCTGTTTTCTGTAGTAAGTAAAGATAACAGAGTCTAATTGGAACAAAACTCCAGTTTGACCCGTCAGCTCAGCACAGAAACAGAAAACTGCCGTTCAGAGGCAAAACCTCCAGCCGCAGTCATTTGCTCAAAGAGCGCTTGTCACAGCAAAGAAAATAAACCTATAAGTGAGCTGGAAAAACACAGCTCACTTATAGGGAGCAAATCACAGACCGACTGTTTAGAGGTGGGCACCTTCACTGTGACTAAAACACCACGTCAAAACTTGACTGACAAGCACAAAGGTGTGTAATTCCAGATTTGAAATGTAAAAGGTTATAAATGATGTTTCATTTATTGGTCCTGGAGTCTGGGAGGAATTTTTGGCTCAAAGTTTATTTAAAAAGATTACACACAGGTGTCAGGTTGAACGGTTGCCACGGTGGTTTCTGAAAGTTTATTTTTCTCCCCTAGTCGGGACAAAAATGAAATCCAGAGGTTTGAGATGGATACAGATGTGATAAAGCATTTACTGAAGTTAAAACCCTACCTGTTTAATTTCATTCAGCTTTTCAGATTTTTTTCTTTGGGCGATCCTATTTGATATAAAGCAGATAACATGCTGAACTTTTTAAGTAGGAGAATCCTCATTTCTGCTCATTCCCACTAAAAATATAATGTAATCACCAAGGCCGCTTTTTCTAATGCATTGATTTATTGTCCTTTGTCGAATTTTTCCAGCTGAGTAAACCACCTGCTTTCCTAATTTAGTTTTACTCCCGAGCTTTCAAGCCTAATTATTCTTGTTTTTCGGTCTCAGCTTTTGCTGTCTTTTGGACCCAGCCAGCGAGAGAATCTGTCACGACCCAGTCCTCTTTTGCGACACATTTTCCCTTGTTTATAACGCCGATAAACAGCATTTGATACCAGTTTGGACAGCACCCATCGCCTCTGGTAACAGTCTGCATAATAGCAGGTTTGTCTTTGCCTGCTGAGAGGGAACGCCAGTGTCCAGACAGCTATTGTTTGCAATTAGAGATTCCCACTGAGGCCTTCAGCACCAGCCAAAAGGTTTTTTTTAATAAGAAGCAATGTAAAGTTGGAGGCCCTCCGTGCTGATAAGATGTTTACCCATGCATGGCGTCTGATGGAAGTGGACACATTTGGGTGAGCACAGAGAAAATGGGCTTTGGTGATGGAGGATGGACAATATGGGATGTGTGGAGGTGAGCAACTGGAAATGAGTTATTTAAGATAAAATGTTAGTGGAGAGGGTGGGACATTAACCTAGTTATAAAGTTATAAGTCAACATGTGCACATAACCAGTCTTAAATCAGCATATTTCTTTGATAAATGTGAAGTGAAATGCTTCTTGTAGCTGCTACCGCAGCTTCTGTGTTGACTTATTTGTTAAAGCAACGTTATGCAACTATTTTACCTTAAAATATCAGCTTCAGCATCATGTTGACAAACAAGCTCATCTCCTGTTTCCTCTCTGAAAATGCCCAGAAAATTACAGGCAACTGAAATCCCACCGTGCTTGTCGTGTTTCTAAAATTCCTCCTGCCTGATAAGAAAGCTCGGCGCCTCTCGCCCGGGGATCGTATGTTGTTGTGTACTCGGACAAACGAGAGCTTTCGAGGACAGTCATGAGAATAGAAACACTTAAATCATGTATCAGCACTGGATGTTGCACGTCAGAGCCCTCTGTGCACCCAACTCTGCATGATTTAACAGTCTGTTTTTGTTTTTGTCTTTTAAGGTTGTTTTTATGTCCTATATTTTCTCCTTAAATAAAGATCCACCCCAGCAATGACCTATTAACAATGATTCATAGGTAAGCTAAATAAATGTGCAGGAGACAGAAGAATAAAAATGATAAAATTAAAGGAGGAAAAACAGCTGCGGCATTCATAACATTGCATCAGCTGAAGTCGAGTGTTCAGGTGGGAGAAACACTTCTCTCTCCTGACTCGGGGAGAGAAGTTGCATTTTACAGCTTTTAAACTTTGACACAATAGCAGATACTTGACGTTTGCCGGGGCCTCCAAAGACGACGACTTCTCTGCAATCAGCTCACCTCGGTTGACTCAACAGTTTGTGCTGAATCACTCGAGCGTACCGTCGGACGTGTGATTTCTCTCGCCATCTCACACAAAGAGCTTTCTAACTGCAGCATCAACTTTTTCAGGGTGTTGGTCTGGACCACTGAGGCTTCTGACTGCCAGTCATCACGGCTGGAAAAAAAAAGCCTTTTGCTCTTAAGATCCAATCAGTGACACTAAAGCTCGTTGAGAACAGCCACCTGATATGCAGTCACTCAAAAGACTCCAGAGTAGCTGTAAAGGCTGAGATGCAGAAGATATTCAGAGACAGCGTTGGTGATTGGCACCTTTTCTCACTTCCTGACGCAGGAGGTTCTTTTCTAAACATTTTCCACTTTCATTTGTGACGGAATAGGTAAAGGTAGGAGTGTAGAAATAAAGCCAACAATGTGAAACATCTCTTATTACATTTCATTTTC
Source organism: Lates calcarifer (assembly GCF_001640805.2). Taxonomy (NCBI): domain Eukaryota; kingdom Metazoa; phylum Chordata; class Actinopteri; family Centropomidae; genus Lates; species Lates calcarifer. The sequence continues at coordinate 23,708,298 of NC_066840.1, read as the reverse complement.
TTTACAAGAGGCAAAAGAAACCAGCTGTCCAATGACAAATCAGAGCTTTAAACCTTCTCGTCTGTTGAAGGTATTTCCCCAGTCGCCCCCTCATCCATTTCTGAGCGTCTAATTGAAGCTGCTGCTCGCTGATTGCCCACCAGAAGTTCAGCTTAGCTGCAGGTCAAAGTTCATGTGTATCAGATCTCCTCAGCCTTTAACGGTGGCTCTGTGTTCCTGCAGTTTCTTTCTGTGTGTCTTCCACATGCACGCAGATTCATAAAGTGGGATTTAAGAGCAAATGACAGTTTGCAGAAACAGTCCTTTGTACATCTGGAAAATCAGTGTAGAACACATGATGTGGAGGGGATTGAAAAAGATGAAAATTGAGAGCAGTTGTCACGTCTTACATGTCAGTGTATTTTGCCACAGTCAGAACAAATTACTGTCTGTTTTTCTGCAGGTTTACCTAAGCTCCCAAACGTTATGCTCTCCTGTTGTTTCCAAACACACATTAAATATGCAGGAGTGTGGAGCAACGCGTGGCTGTACTCACTCCCAGTAATACCTAATTTTTCAGGTTGAAAGTGTTTGCTCTTTAAGGTTTAATATAAGCACAGTACAGATACATTTTTCATCCACAAAGGAATATAATTTCACATTATTAAAAGACGGTTGCTGAGCTTGCTTTGTATAGTAAGCAATACAGATAAGCTGCACAGATAAACTTGACTTGACATTTCACCATGTAAAAACAGAAACCCACTGTGCTATGCACATCAAAACATGTCCAGGACCAAAGACCCTGTAGTCACAAAAACAGTTTTTGCATGGGTTTTGGATTATTCCAGAAAATAAACTGTGACCAACCAAAGTTTCTGATCCTTCCAGGTTTAGTTGATCAGATCATCTTCACAGATGAACACCACTGTTCTGATGTTTGAAGCCTAAATCCAACCTCCAGAAGTAAAAAGCTAATGTTTGGCTATAAACCAACTACACCACGGTCACATGACGTCAACAACAACGTGACAGTCATACTCACTATACACAGGACAATACACAGGACCATTTCAGTGACTATTTCAGCATGTAGTTGAGAGAGGCCTCACAGAGAGTTTAAACCTAGACATTATTTTACTTGCAAATCGTAAAAATCAAGTCTCACTGAAAAGGTTGGAAGAAATAGGTCTAAGATTGCAGAGTCAAGTCAGTGAATTGGCAGCAAAACTATTGTGCAACTGCAGCTCCCTGGTAACAATATTGTTGCTGAATAAGAGCTTGAAGCCTAATAAATCTTATAATATAGCTTTTTTCCTCCACTGGACAGATGGGTGCTGAGCTTAATTGTTCCTTAAGAATTAGGAAACCAGATGCTGGCAGCTTTATAATCTGAAGCTGACAGGGGAAGTAATGATCAGTTAAGTGTGTGGAGAGGAAGCACTGCTCGAGCTTCTGCCTCTGATTCATTGTCAAAACCAAAATGAGGGCAGGCTCTTGCATGAGAGAGTAAATTTGTACGCTGCCCGTCATACCCACAGTTGTGTTAAAAGGTGGTTTCTTCTACAATAACATGCATATCAATGTCTTGTTTAGGGGAAAGGTCAGACTGTGTAGCAAACAAATTCAAGATGAAAGAACATTAATGTGCTGCTACTGAGCCCCCTCTATCTTTTTTGGGGGGGTAATGATGTTTCTGTTGAGAAGCTGTCAGCATTCCCATTTGATCTGATTAGTGTGTTGGCACCACTGATCAAAGAATAAGCCTCATTTGCACACTATCACTTCGCCTTTGAACCTCAGATGGTAGAGAGAGAGAGTAAAATAATTTGGCAGATAGGGACGAGCATTGGCTCCTGACTCCTGCAGCAGTGAATCATAGAGGCCTGTGTATTAGCATATTACAGATAATATGGACAGAACATAAAAGCTGGAAATAAATTGGGCCCCGAACTTGTGAATTTCTGTATCTTTGCAGGACGAAGACACAGGAATAGAAAATTTAAATTGTTATAGAGGAGGTGATGGTGTGTCTCTCTGCACCGACCTCCCCCCTCCTCCCTCCTCCCACTCCCTTCCCCCCCCCTCCCTGTCAAGCCTTCAAGTGCAAGAGACTGCGAACCTCAGGAGGATTACTGTAATGCATTACCAATGTCAAACAAGTCTGAGATTAAACAAGTCATTTTCAGAGAGCTCTTAAACCACACAGCTCACTCCGAGGGCTTTGATTCATAACTCACGCCGGCTACTTTGCTGCACCTTGAGACGTTTTTGCTGAAGTTGTGCCAAGGTTACACGTAAAGGCGTGAAAATGCAAGTTTGCAGTTTTATGCCATAGAATATATCATGTTCCCCCCCTGTGGTGGCTCCTGAGTGCACACCTTACATCTGGCCTTTTTAACTTACGGCAGCCTGAGCCAGGAGGAAAATTGGATCATTTTCTTCACACAGGACAAACAAGTGTCGTATCAGAGAGTCCTCATTGTGAGTCACTCATAAGTGTCAGTTGTGGTAACTTTAAATTCAGAGTTGAGTTTGTGACTTAATTTAATAGAATAAAAATGTCATTCATCTGATTTATTTTGGGCTAGTTGTAGAAAAGTAAGGTCTCTCCTAATTACTCTGGATTATTTTGCATTACTACGTGAATATAGAGTACATCACTTATATTCACCATCTAGGCTCTGCGAGCTGTGCGAGTAGGGCATCTATTCGTTACCATAGTGACAGCTGGTAGAGTGGCAAGGGCGTCCCATAATTTGGCTACCCATCCATTTATATACCCGCCCCCCCCTTTCATTAGAAGTGCCCTCCACAGCTGCGAGTGTAACTTGATTTGGAGTGACACTTGGAGGTGAAGTGGTGGCGGAGGGGAGGGAGCTGGTTTGGGATCTGGCCTCAGAGTCTTCAGGTGGATTCTTGGCTGGAGGTGAAATGTTATGCTGGATTAGCAACAGAGACTAGACAGAGCACTGAAGGTTTGATTCCACCCCCACAGTGAAAAGGGCTGCGTATGTGTTGCAGTGAGAGGAGTATGCCATCTGATGTTTGAAGCCTCAATCCAATCTCCAGAAGTAAAAAGCTAATGTTAGGCTATAAACCAACTACACCACGGTCACATGACGTCAACGTCTCCACCACTAAGCTTCTAACTGGTCATTTCATTTAGCTCTGTCCTCTTCCTGTTAACGTCCCCGACAACCTCTGTAGTCTCATTTAGACACTCGTTAGCAACCGCCTTTTTTAAGACACGTAAAAGCCTTAAACATCAGGAGTGGGGGATTTACTGACCCATTTTATGTCGGAGAATCAAACCTGAAAATGTCTTGAGCTTGTGTTAAAATCACAGACCTTATTTCAGACATTTAACCAGAAACACACTGACTCTGGGACGAGGGAACAGGAAGTGCTAACATGCTAACATGCTAACTTACTTCCTGGTTTTAGGACTCATTCCTGCATTCCTTCACTTATTTCAAATAAATCAGACCAGAAAAAGTTGTGTTGTCAGCTCAGATTTTAAATCTAAAAAAATGTGAAATAATGTTTTTTTTCAGGCCTGCCCACTCAGATCCTTCTCCCTCTCATTGCTAATGAGCCACGAATGTAAAATGTTCAAAAAGTTCTTGTCAAGTAGGTGGAATCACAACTCCTTTTGTTAAAGCGATCAGTATGAGTTGAAAAACAGACGCATCCTTCATGTTACACAAGGTTTTATGTCACAGCTCCTCTGTCTTTGTCTCTTTATAACCTCTCTGATGTTCATGTGGCTGATTTTAAGCAGCGTCTTGCTGTTTGATCTACCTCAGATATAGAACAGATCATCATAGCAACATTCAGATAACTATAGATACCAAACGTCTGAACTGTGGACATGCAGTAAATAACAGCCTCATACTGTAGGTTCATATCAACTTGATGAGAAGCAGAAACTTTATGACATATAAATCTGGATGGAGTGCTCACTCATTAAACGTTTTACTGCCAGTAACTGCACCGATACCTGAACTTAATTTGGGAAAGTTGAGTCAAGCAGTTAGTTTTTGCTGATGCAGGCTGACAAAACAAAGACTGATTTTAGTTTTTTCCCTCCTCTTTTCTATAAAAGATCCAGTCTGTAGTTTCACTCTGCAGATCTGAACTGATGCCTTCATGTTCTCTCCTCTTTTTTTTCGTTTCCATAGCGACAGCATGCCAAAGCGGATGGCTCTGATCTGCTTCCTGTCTCTGGTCATGCTGATGAGCATCCTGGGAAACCTGCTGGTCATGGTGGCCGTCTGCAAGGACAGACAACTCAGGTGGGACAGAGCTCTCTTTTTCCTTTAACTTTCTCATATACATACACTTTAAATGTTGCTGAATGTTTCTCTTCACACCTGTTACACCATTACCTCATTTGATAATTGAATACTTTGGCAACACAAGCTTATGTTTTGTAGAAATGGTTAATTATCTGTGAACTGTGAAGGTAGATGAGAAACTATGCATGTGACAGGGCGGAGCAGGAGCAGGCAGGTCGTCCTGAGGACGCCCGGTAATGTGGGAGCCGCTGTCACCGCGATGATTCATTCATCTTCTCCTCCTCCTGTCCTCTCCACCCTTTCTTCTCTCTCTCTCCATCCCTCTCTCTCACTTACTGTCTCTCTGATAGTCGGTCTCCTTCTCTCTTTGTCTCTTTCTCTCTCATGACACCTGAGAGCTCAGGGTGACCTTCGTCCCCAGGATGTTGACACGAGGTGTGTGTGATGGGTGGAGGAGTTAAAGTAGGAAGGTGTGTGTTTATATGTGGGAATTAAAGTAAGTGAAGTAGTTAGTGTGTGTGTGTGTGTGTGTGTGTGTGTAGTCGTATATGTGCAGTGCGTGTGTGTTTAAGAAAACTGAAAGTCGAGGCTGCGATATCTCACCTCCCCGACGAGAAGACGATGACACGCCATCTTTGTTTCTCCCTGCCTCATTGTCTTACTGTCAACTGGGAAATACACACACACACACACACACACACACACACACACACACTGTCTATATTCCCAGTATGCATAAATTCACATGCAAATACAAACTGTCAGACAACAAAACACACACCTGATCAGTGGGAGTGTCCCGACAGGGTGGACACACATCGTTAACAACCAACACAACTGTTCAGTGTAGAAAAACCCAGTCAGCAAGCAGTTCAGCTTTGAATCAGTCCGTCAACCTGACAGTAATTAATCCAGGCACTTAATAAAGTCAGTGTTTTTTAAAATGTGCCCAGGTTATCTGATTACAGCCTAGTTTTGGCTCGGAGTGTAAGCTGTATAAGCAGGAGCAGGGTTTCCTTCATCAGCGTTTCCCCCCTGCCTCTGAACAGGAAGCTTTTTTCTCACCACTGTCGCCTAGTGTTTGCTCATGGTGGGAATTGTTGGGTCTTCATGAAAAGTGCCCTGACATATCTTCTGTTATGATTTGGCACTAAATAAATAAACTTGACTTTTCTCAAATCTTAATGATTCCAGTTTATAAAAATGTACAAAGACAAACAGGAAGTGAGGGGACGCCTCAGCCGGACTTCCTGATGAATTCTGAGAGGAATCAGTTTTCTCAAAAACACATAAAAACAAAGTCCACACATACACGGTTGTTGTCCATGTTGCTAGCTAGCTACAGCTAATGTCAGCTGGTACATTGGCCGCTGGAGGCGAATAAACACAAACTGCACAAACAGTCCAGTCGTCAAAATTTCCCTTGTGCTCTGTCTAAATAGGCCTTTAGTCTGTCTGGCCTGCAGGAGAGGAAAGCTGCTAGACTCACTTAGAGATATTACACACCACACACACCACACACGCAGAGTTATCTGTGGGGAGTTGACACCAGCAGAAGGTGAATCAGAGGGTGCTAAACCACTCATCAATAACCACCACGCAAACACAACCCATGTTACCAACCACCTCTTGTTTCCCTCAATGTGTCATGTTGAGTGTGTGAACAAGAAACACACACACCACGCTGCCACGCAGTCTGTGTGCTGTTTATACTGGACATTGAACAGCTCTAAAAGCAGTCACGCTGATACGAATTGACAGTCATTCTAGAAACTCTCTTTCAGATCTTTGTCATTTTATATCTAATATTTGTGCATAAATCCTGCTGCTGCCAGACTGTGTCTGATCTGGATTATTGGTGAACAACATTTAGATTCTACCATATGATCATTTTTTTCTGCCCCTTGAATCTCTCCTGTTTTCCTCTAAAAGAAACAAACAAAACAAAAGAAAGAAAAAGCTTCTTACAGTGGCTTTAAAGGAGCTGAGAAAGTTTTACAGTTGTGTGGGTTTTGTTTTGTTGGTTCTTCCCCAGGGTTATTTAATTTCCATGTTTTTAACCCTGAAGTTTAAACTAAATTCCCAAAACATCCAGTAACAACAACATTTCAGCATCAATTACACTTAGCCAGAGTCAAAGTAATGAACTTCATAAAGAAGAACAGAGTGTGTTTTTTTTTCTTACTTGAACGAATGCGTGCCTATGTGTTTAAATCAAGCACTGACTCCATCTGCAGCATCTTCATCCCTCTTCTTCTTTAAATCTCCTCTCTCCCCTCCATATTACACAGTAGACACCATGTGTGCCTGTACATTACACCAAGCCTCACAGCTACACAATCCCTTTTAATAAAGTTTATTTATTCTTAGCACTTTAAGCCAAACACGATATGTCATCCTAACTAAACATGACACCACTCCCACTGGGCATGTTAATGGTTTCTAAACTGTTCTGAATTACAGCCAACACGACTCTGTGTGTGTGTAAACTGTGCGTGCTCATTCCTCTATAGTTAGTGTGTGCATATACAGTATTTGTCTATAATTACATCAGGTCATGTGCACTTGTGTGAACATGTGTGCGTGTCCAACGTGATTTACGCGTGCCCCACATGCAGCAGGCGGAGCAGACAGCTGGTCGTTTCCAGCACTAACAGCCTGTTTTAAGGGGCTGTTTGGGTTAGTGACAGGCAGATGGAAAACCCTCACAGCCATCCACTCGTACCGAGGCTATTTATAGTCCGCAGAACATCCACACTGCAGAGAGCGTGGAGAAACAGGCCGGCTGACTGACCCACTCCTCCTCTGGTGAGCTGTTGTTTGTCTGTCAATGCAAATAAGGCTCATTGACCCAATACCTGAGTGGAAGAAGAAGAAATGACCACCAGACCACATTGTTGTCTAACGCAGCGCCTACCTGTCAGGGTTTATTTCCTTACTGACTGATGACTCCACTGGTCACCTGACTGGGAGCCAAGTTACCTGTCAGGTTGTAGTTACTCACTGTTACAGCCTAAGTAAACAAAGGTTCGTTTGGAGACCGCAGCATTTGAAAGAGGACGTCAACAAGCAAAGAGACCGAGCAGCTCGGACTCAATGATAGCGGATAGCCTCATATAGCACGCAACAGTAATAAGTAGATCAATAATACTAAGAAAATCTAACAGAAACACACTCAGGGTGTGTTATTGGATATACAGACCATCACTCTAACTTCTGCCCCACCCAGCAGATGAAAGAAGAATATATCTGTGGTCGATTTTATTGTAAAGTTTGTCTTTTCTTATCTCTGCTATACTTTGTGGGAACAGCACGGCCCTCCTCTGTGACAGCTGTAGTGTTCAGATAAAGAAAATCACAGAGAAAGGGATAAAGACTGCACAGGCCGTTAGTCACCGCAATCAAGGTGGATTCAGTGCTCGAGTCTCTTTTATATCCCCATGTTTTACCCACAGTATTTGCTGAATGAATACCCTAATCTCTCTCTTTCTCTCTGTGGTTTTACCTTCTCTCGAGTTTGAGCGCTTGATGACTTCTCTCAGCTTTTTCACTTTCACCGCCGTCCTCTTCCTCCCTCGCCACTGAAGGGGAAGATGGATGTTTTCCCCCCTTCCTCTGTTTCATTCCTCTTGTCCTCTTCTCATGAAACCCATTGTGAGTTATGGAACCAATATTTGATTTCAAATGCTTTTTTTTTTTCCATTTCATTTCAGACCTGAACTTTTTCCTGTCTGCCTCTGTTTGTCTTCAGCTGCTATTTCAGCTTAAATGTCTTGAAGTTAATGTTCCCCCAAGACTTTTTCCTTAAGGGGCTTAGAAGTTTAAAAGAGTATAGTATATGTGCTCTGAAAGCTATAGAGATTAGTGTGTAACTACGGGAACTGGTGAGGTTTTCCATGAAAGATTTATTTTAATTCAGCCACAAGAATATTATCAAGGTGTGACATTGATTTCAGGTGATAGGGTGTAGCGTTCAGTTGGCCTCCCTGTTTCACAATTAATTTAGCTTTCACTTTCGTGATATCAGCTCCATCATCGGCCTCGTTAGATCAGAAATAAACGAGTAAAAAGAAACAATATTCAAGTCTTAAAAGTTGCTTTGCAGCGAGTGAGTCACTGCTGGTTCGAGCTGATGTCATTATCATAATAAAATACACTTATCAACCTGCAAATATGAGAAATGTTCCAATTAACTGTTTGCCAATCTAATTACTACATTATTTAATTAACAAAAATGATTCAGTTGTTATTCATGAATGATTTTCCTGAGTGAATCAAACCTTTGTTTACTTTCATCTTTTAATAGGAACTCGTCCATTCACTACATCACAATTTATATTAAAACAATTCCACACAAAATACAACTGCTGCTCTTTGTGTTTGTTTTCAGCATTAGGCGACAAGGACCCTCTCATGGATGTTTTGTTGCTTTTCTATAATTGCTTTTCAGGCATCTCTCCATCAACAGCCCCCCACAACATAAACACTTCATTTTTTTGTTTTCACAAAAACAACATGACTGTTAATTGTTGTTGTTGCTCCACAGTTTAATTGTTTTTTTCATTCACCAGCCAGTCTCTCTCCTGCTCTCTCTGGTTCTCTCTGTGAAAAAAGCAAAACTAAAGTAATTTCAGTTTATAACATGTAAAACCTTTTATATATTCAAATCAGATTTCTACAGAGTGAAGTCATGTTTTGAATAAAACTGTTAAAAAAGTAGCAGCAGTGTTACATCTGCTCCAACATCTCTCTGTGTAATCATATTAACACGTTTCTCCTCTTTTCAGGAAAATCAAGACCAATTACTTCATCGTGTCTCTGGCGTTCGCGGACCTGCTCGTATCGGTGCTGGTGATGCCGTTCGGCGCCATCGAGCTCGTCCACCAGCACTGGATCTACGGCGAAACCTTCTGCCTGGTCCGGACATCGCTGGACGTCCTGCTGACCACAGCGTCCATACTGCACCTGTGCTGCATCGCCCTGGACAGGTAAGACCCTCCAGGTTCTTTACGCTTTGTGCGCTGAAAGCTTTTATGCTCAGGTCTGTGGTATCACACCACATCTGAAATACTGCATCTCTTTTTCATTGCACTGCAAAGGTGAGAGGCCTGGATTTATATAGGCAATATATACTACTGACTGACTTTTGTATGTGTGTGGAGGCCTAGGTCAACACAATCACACCTCTACACTGACATGAAATAGTGTTCATCTGCAGCATTATGTGAGACAGGTGTGAGGCCTTATTGGTCATAATAAACAGCACAGCAGGGCAACGTGTTTTCCCACTTCCTCAGGTGATTTCCCGTCTTGTGTTGAGTTGTGGTTTTTAGATTTTTTTTAAGTGCCCTCACCTTTCTTCCCATCATATAAAGTTGATCCGGGGCTGCAACATTAATCAGTGAATTTATTATAAGGGTGAGTAGGGACAAAGTGCAGTTTGATGTTATCTGATTTAAGCAATGCCCTTCATTTCAACAGCCTTCATATTAACTCCAGGGAGAGGATTTCCCACACTGATGGCATGGATTGTGTGAGGATGTAGACGGGATAAATTCTCTTTATTGCCTCCACAGTCCAACTGATGGAATTCATTTCAACACAGCAGGGGAAAAACAAAACACTTTGGCCTTTACAGCGGTGGACGAATTTCAGCACAACAGCGGACGTAAACATAACAAGACGACTCAAACAGCAAGAGAGCACTGTAAAAGAGGCCAAAGAGTATATACACATAGCCTACTGTTTATATAAGAGGATTATATAGCATGACTACTGACAGTTGGTGAGCTGGTGTCCAGAGAACGTCCTCATGATCCATGAACCATGATCTTTTCCTAAAGCTAACCAAACTGAGAACACGACCCGAGGACTTCCTGCACTTTCTCTTTGACGAATCATTTTAACGAAGGAACAGTTTGACGGAAAATATTTGTGGTTTTTAAACCTTGACGTTTCCAAACCGAGGTATACCTTGAAACCTGGAATCAGCCCATGACCCATACCCTGAGGGTAGGAACAAGTGACCTGTATGGTCGTTTAGGTTGGAGGACTTGTTGAGCGTTGATTAATGTCTTTGTATAGAAAGGCCAACAATTACTCATTAAAAACATCTGAGATGCAGCACTGTTCTCTGCCTGTGAAACCTGGTCCTTCTCTCAGGTGTTCGATGTTTAGCAACGCCTCGTGTTACCTTCAGAAGCCATGATACTCTCACTGGGTGTTCACCTTACGTAACGGGAGAAAGTTGAGAATTAACAGGAAGTAAAGCTTCCTGTTTCCTGTGGAACTGTGATATGTGATGCCCGTTGTTCCAGGGTACTGAATGTATAAACACACCTGGCTGTGATTCGTCGGTCGCTGTTAACTGGAGCTCATTCTCAGTCCAGATACAGTTCGTCAGAGTTGCAGGGCTTTTGCCAACTGACGTGAACAGTTTTTTTTTGCTCCACAGAATGTATGTCTGTGAATACACAGACTGTGACTTACTTGGGAAGTTTTCTGTGATTATTTTTTCCTGTTTCTCACTTTATGCTGTTGGTATCCGTCGTGGTTGTGTTGAGGGTGAGGGTGGCAGCCTGTGACGTGAATAAATCAGACCAGACGGGTTAAGTCTTATCACGCAGACAGCTGGATTAAACTTCAACCTCAAGCTCCACAATGCACAGACTGGGACAGGTGTGAGCGCAAAAGTCTTATCGCCGGTTTCTCAGACTTTTCTCAAGCTGATTTGTGTTCAGTGACTTTTCAAACATGCTCCAGTATTGTAAGCCTTAAATTAAAAAAAAAAAAAACAAACTCTGGAGCGTAAATAATGCTGAGATCTTATGTGTTAAATATTTGTTCACTGATGTATTCAGAACTCTTACATAGCTGAACGCTGTGCTAACATTGTGCTGCAGCCTTTTATATTTAGCAGACTTGAGGAGTACAGGGAGGAACTCTGTGTAACTCATATCTAATGGCCATTACCAGTAGATATCAGTTCTGTTTCGGTAAGCTCCATCTTACATGTACAGTCCAAGTATTTTTAATGCAGGTACTAATGGAGGAACAAACACAAGAGTTTTCCAAATCACAAGATCCAAAGATGCAAAGCTCAGCAGCAGTGAAGGAGGAAATGGTCTCTTCATTCAATTATCAGTCCGGAGGAGCTTTGTACACTCTGATACCGTACAGCTGCCTCCGCATCCTGGAACAACACAGCTTCCATTACCAGTTCAGAGTGAAGCAATCACCCTTCATCACTGCTGTATCTTCCATATACTCCATCGTCCTCCTCCCACTTACTTTAATTGCCTGTATCTTTTGTTGTTGTTGATGTTTCTTTGAAGAACAAGTCTATTACTGATGCCACTTCCTTTCCTTCTCCCTCCCTACTCACAAAGAAAATTAAGGAAACTCAAGCTTTGTGCTTTTGCTTCGCTCACTTACATAAACTCTGTGCCTGTTATAATATCTAATACATCTTAATAATCAGTGGAACATGCTGTGATATTTATTGATTTTTCTATTTCCTATCCTGTCATCTTATCAACTTGGTATATTTTAATTTAATTTAATTTATCTCATATTTGTTGTGAACTACTTTGTAACATCACCTAGAAAAATACTTATGATAATCTTAGCATATAGCGATGATAAAATATCATTAATTACTAATGTAAAATGTCAGTATTAGAAGTACCATGGCAGCATATGTGTCATTAACGTAGTGTTTTGCTTTCATGTGTTAAGCAGCTTGTAAAACATCTAGCTGTAATTACATCGTTAGAGAATCCCATCGTATTTGTGGTTGTATTAAAATGGACAGACAGACAGACAGACAGAAAGTTTGTCCTTCTGTTAAACTGCAGGATGAGACCAAGAATTAATGGAACTGTCAGTTAGTTGCAGCTAAATGTAAGCGAGTCCCATACGGTGCAAAGCCCAGATTAACTGTTTTTCGCTGTGTGTGTGTGCATGTGTGTATTCTGTTTCATATTTTTTAAAAATATCCAACAAACACACAAACATCCTCATAACTGCAGAACGACAGAAACAAAGCCACTAAAGATTAAAACAAGTCTTGGCAGATTTAACACTGGATTTGTTGGTAATCCTCCTTCATTACCATAAAACTTGGAACCAGAACTTCTCCTCTGTTCAGGAGTTTGTCTGCCAGACAGAGATAAATGCACAGTGACACACAAACAAAGACTCGTGGATTTATACAACAACAGAGAGAGCGACAAAATGTTTTCTAACCTTATTCAACCAGGAAGCAGTTGAACTCTGGACCATACCAGTAATTTCTAACGTTTCTTTACAGATTCAATTATTAATATTTTTTGCTGAAAATGGACAATAACATTTTAAACATTTTTGAAAAGTGACAGGGTTTTAAACCCTGAGGCCTTTTGTTGAAACAACAAAAATGTACACTTTATGTCATTTGTAGTGAAGGAGCCAGAAACTGTTCCTGTACCTGAGCCCCTCAGGGCAGAACCTCCGGTTCATGTTTGGGCCACGGTTTGGTCTTAAATCTGCCAGTTCTAGAGAAAAGAGGCCTGAGAGGCAGCTTCTCCCCAGAGGCCCGAGTCAGAGCAAAACACACTAATTAGAGTCACTCAGCAGCTCCACTGCAACAACACAGGTTAAGTGCCTCGGGCGAGGGCACCTCGACCATACAGCGAAGGAGACAGGCCTTGATTTCCCTCTGCTAGTTTGCAAATAGGAGCCAACGACGTCCATTTGAAGGTGCAAATAGTTTTGTGTCAGAAGCTGCTTTTTACCTCTTTAAAACAATCTTTGAAAGAAGAACAGGCTGTTGCAATAGTACTTAGCAGTTCAGTTTATTTTAATCGAGAGGAAATTCTTCTCCACTAACTGTGCATGCCATAAACATTGCAGAGTTACAGACACTCGTTCGCAGAAAAAGAAAGTTGCAAAATTCAAACAGAAACAACAACAGCAGCTGCAGCAGGCGACTCCCAGTCAGTGTGTCCGAGTGGTTAGATCTGACTCCATCTCTCTGGGAGAGTAATGACCAAGAGAGGGAAGAGAGAGAGAGATTAAGGATCAGATAAAGAAATGAAAAACTGAAACAGATATTATTGGGTTTTTCTGTAGATACGACTGTGCTGCTGCGTGGTTGTATAAAAAACACAAGTGGTCTAAGTACAGAGTTATTAGATCCTGTTCACTGTGATTCTCAGGCCAACCCCACTGCTGAAGAGCATGTTTACACTATTGATGCTGTTTACTTTCTCTCCTGCTGAGTTTTTCTTGGGTTTCTCTGTTATAAAAAATCCTGATGAGAAATCCTCGACCAGTTTCTATGTATCAGAGGCTGCACCTTGATCCTCCATTCAACTTTTGTTGCGATCTGCAAATTGATTTCTCCTGAACCCAACAGGAAAAGATTCTCTGAGAAGCATCTCTGGGCTCCGTATGGGTCCTCGAAACCCTTTCTGTGTGTGTGTGTGTGTTTGCAGTTAACTGGCAGCCTTGGAGGTATAGAGGCAGCTATAGGTGCAGTATACAGTCAAGGACAGGAAGCTGGAGAGAGTGAACATTTCTTCCCTCAGCTTTCAAGCTGCCTTTAAGTTTTAATGCTTGACCTTTTGGGAGAAGCAGGGCAGAGATATCAAACAAAGAATCGGCTTTATACGCTCAAGAAACCTGTGAGCGCAGTCTGACTGATCAGCTTCCTGTTAACTCCAGTCAGTTATCTCATTATTAAACAGCTGAGATGGAAGCAGAAGTTTGTTTGTAAAATAACTGTCATGGTGTGCTCACCTCATCTCCGTGGTGCCGAGTTCAAAGCCCCAGCCTCCAGACAGCTTTTGGCATTTTAGGTTTTGGCTGTTGATGGGGCTCTGGTTCTGTGGGGACGGGGGTGACGAAAAGAAATGACCTTTCACCAGAGGCCTGACCCCTGCTGCTGTTCAGGCTCTGAAGAGAAACTGTGACACATGCAGACAAACTGAAAGCAGCACAGTGCAGAGAGACAGACTGAAGACGGATGAAGTCGAATATGAACAAGAACAAACACAGTGTCAGGGATGTGTACACTGATCCTTGTGCACACACTCATATTTTCTGACTGTATTAGTTTATGCAGAACTCTTTGAAGTTACAGACGTTATTAAAATGCCTGTTCATTCCTCACCACTTCACCATCTTCTTGGTTTGTGCCTTTAGTTCACAGCCAGGGTCGATCTTTTTGATGGATCTGAACCCTCCCTCCCCTCACACCGTTCTGACACTGGAATTGAAATTTCCCAAACCTACCATCTGACAAGCAGAACCATTTCATGCAGAGATTGTGCAGGTGTGCGGAGGTGGGAAAGCAAACTTTTCTCTCGTGTTTTCTTTTTTCATATCCAACCCGACTAACTGTCACTTTTCATGTGCTTTTTAGGAGCGACTGTGTGACGTTATTTATCACATCTCCAACCTCTCCTCTCATCGCAGGCTTTTCACTCGCCTTTAAATGTGCTCCATTCACATTTTCACCTTTAGAAGAACAGTTTGAACCCCTTCACACTTGTTAATCAGCACAGATTGGTGTGGAGATCTTCCTCTTCTTTTTCTGAATACACTGAAATGTACAACAGATAACAATGAGCTGTGCTGTCACCTGTAAAATCTGCATCTCCGTCTCACTTTGCTGTTTTACAAACTCCAGTTAGCTGCTATGAGAAAGAGACAGACACACACTGTGAATCAATACCTCGATGCGCAATGAAGGCTGTTGATGTCGTTTGTTGCTTCCAGTGCTCAGAATAAAACCGATTTTTATTAGAGAAGAGACAAGACAAGAAAATAACGGTACAGGAAAGAACACAACACGTTTCCTCCAGTACATCATGAAGCTCTGAGAGGAGGCATCTGTTGACTGCATCAGTGGAAGAAAAAGAGCATAAACACAGAAGGAAACAATGAAGAGACATTTGAGGACATAACATAAAAGAATTTCCAGAACATTTCTACCTCCAGATAAATACTGTCATCTGAATTTATTTCTCACTGCAGTCAAACACTGTCACTGCACACAGTATGTTAAAATATTTCCTGACCCAAAAATGAACACTCTGTCAAGCTGTTGACAGAGCGTTTCACAGCGTAGACATCAGTGAAAAACAAACAAACAAAACAGAAATATGTCCGACAGCTTGTATGTTGTGGGACATACATGGTCGGTCGTGTTTGTGGCGGTGGCAGCCATCTTTCCTCCTTCAGGGCAGCGGAGTGATTTTAATCATTCTGGCTTTGTCAGCTGTTGAAGAAATTCAGCCAGAGATTTTCTGTCTGCCAAAGAACGTTCTCACCAACACATGTTGCTTCTTTTTTTTCCTCCAAATTTAATTATTTGGTTCAGAACCGTGGCTTCTTCTCGGATGTGTTCTGGCACAGTGACAAGATGTTGCTGATTATTTCCCTGATGAAAAATCACATTACATTCCTGTAGGCAGACTCTTCTCCACATTCACACACACACAGCGAGCTGAGGATCAAACCACCGACCTGATGATTAATGGTTGAGCCACTAAATTGTTCGATCAAGTTTATTACCGTATAAGCAAATGGTAAATTACATTTCAAAACACTCAGAGCTCAAAGTTTGACCTGAAGCTCTTTTCTTTCACAGAGCAACAGGCAACAACACTGTGCATGTTTACTGCATGTCACACTTCAGTATTTGCACCAGGGATACTTTCTCCTAATTATAGTTGTTTGTTTGATGTTGGGGCGGCATGGTGGAGCAGTGGTTTGCCTCACAGCTTTTCTCTGTGTGGAGTTTGCATGTTCTCCCTGTGCCTGCTGGGTTCTCTGCAGGTTCTCCGCTTCCTCCCACAGTCCAGAGACTGTAGGTGCGAATGTGCAGGTGAATGTTTGTCTGTCTGTGTGTGTCGGTCCTGTGATGGGTCTAATATCAGGGATGAGTGCGTGGTGAATCCTAAACAGAGAAAAGATGCAGCTCTCGTCATCCATCTCTCTTATGTTTTGAAAATGCAGCAAAACAATAACTAGGCTGTGGCTGTGGTGCTGACTCCTCTGTGCATCAGAAAACCTCAGTAAAGTCCCACAAACTCCATCGTCTTGGTTTGTATTTGTGTGTATACCAGTGTATCAGCTCATGTTTTGTTCTGATCTGTGAGGAGTCATAGCAGCAGTCTGTCTGTTCACCGTCAGTGGACGGGCTGCTGTTTTGGATCAATGTTTCTCTCATGGTTGCTGAACTTCCACTCGGACATCTCTGAGTGTAAAAGCGCCTTTAGACTCGACAGGTTCTGTTCAACAGTGTGACCGTGAGCCAGCAAACACAACACCAGGACCCTGAAAGCAACGCAGCTGAATGGAATTCAGTCATTGTTCATCTGATTATTTGCACCCGTGCTTCCCCTGTTACCTGCTCCTTTTCATCGGAGTCTTCTCACCTTCTTGTACCTTTCTCCTCAACAAAAGCATCCTGATTACAAACCTTCAGCTCGAGGCAGGTCAGAGGTCACTGTGGCTGCTGAAACAAACCAAAATTGAAAACGCTGGAAACGCTGAATTTAAAAAAGAAAAGAAAATACAACAAGCTGAAAGCAGAAGAACGAAGAGGCTTGTTGTGCACAGTGTTCAGGGAAAGAAAAGAAACAAACATCTGTTGCCTCCGGTGTATTCCTGCTTTAAGAAGTTGGCAGACAGACAAGACAAGCTTGTGTGTGCGACGGAGAAAGAGAAAGAAAAGAGAGGGATACCGAGAGAAAAGAAGGGGAAATGGAGAAGAAAACAGACAGAAAAAGAGAGAACATTGAAAATAAGTGTACAGCTGCAGGATAAAGCTTCTCATTCATCCACCGTGAGCTGAAAGACGCTGAAAAGAGCTGAATGGAAGTGAATTAAAACTAAAAATACCAGAACTGCCACGAGGAGGATGCTCCAACACAAAGGCTTTCAGTGAAGAGGACAACATACACAGAGACACAGGGAAACCGAGACCGAGATAAAGTGGCAGGAAAATAGGTGGAAAAATAAAGAGATAAAGAAGAAGCTTGAATAGAGAGAGAGCAACAGAGAGACACTTCTCCACTATGGACTGTGTTTACTGACTTAGTTATTTGCATGATTGCATGGTCCTATATCTGGAATCACTCTACATAATTACAGCTACCTACAGCTACTGATGATATACAATACCAGATATTTTTTAGATTCATAGGACTTTGAATTAAATTAAAATACCCAACACATTATGACAACGCTTGAAGTAAAGGTCCTTCAGTACAAGAAGAAGACAGAGGACAAACTGAGTCGTGACTCGTCATAAAAGCAACCAAATAAAAAAAATAAAACGATAATGAACTTCATTAATGAACTATAAAAAAATGTCTCGGCCATCAGTGTCGATCAGTACAACTTGAAATAAAGAAGATAGCATCATCATTAAATTAAATACATTTTTAGAGCTTATTAATATTTTTTAGAATCTACAAAATAAACCAGTAACATTGATTGATTGATTGATTGCAACTGTTGATGGATTTTATTGTTCTACAAACTCAGCAGCACCACAGGAAAATCTAGAAATACAAAAACCTACCTTCACCTACCTCTTGGGTTTTTCTGATTCATGTTAAGCTTTTTTTATTTGTACAAAGTCGCTCTCTGTTTTAATATTTTAAAAAACCACAGGCCAGTGCTGAGGGTTTGAACCGTGCCACTCTCCGGTCGCAAACCTTCTCTCATGTCTGATGATAAAATCAAATGCCCCTCAGCGGCGTGTGGACGTGGTTTGGCCGTTCTCAGAAACCATCTCCCGTATAAATAATGTCTGAATAAAATAGTCAGAAATAAACAAGAGAGAAATGTTTTGTAGATCAAAAGGAAACAGGGACCATTTAAAGTGCTCGTGGCCAGGACGTGCTGCCATCCGACCGTGCTACGTCTGCTTCTAATCTTCCCCAGGTTAACGTCTGTGCGAGTCTGTCTTTGTGCATCTATGCATACTATTGGTTCTTTGTATGTATTTATGTGTGTGCATACTGTGCTCTTGTGCTTTTTGTGTGAGTGGACATTTGTATTCACACAATAGAAGAGGGGGGGTGTCATTCAGACCACCACATCCACACTTAAAGAATCAATCTGCAACCTTTCAACGCCACTATTTTGGGAATTCAAGCAGAAAAGGGTGTCTTGACCTTTTTTAATGCCACAGCGCATGCAGACCACACACAGTACACACAGCCACTCCAAATTACCGATGGCTGCGAAATGCCACGCAGCCACAAGAAGGTAATGAGGTAGGATCAGAGCAGGGGAAAGCAGCAAAATATCCACAGTGACTGACGATGGGATAAACTGGATTAGGTTTAATACTGCAGCAGCAGAGCACAGTGTTCAGTCAACTTTCTGAGGATAAGCAAAGGTCATGAAAATGTGTATATTCAGCTGCTGTGGAGAGTTGGGAGTCAGACACTGAGACTTTAAAGCAGAGGAGCAGTTATTATATAATCAAATGTGATTGATCAGATAGGTCCAGACGAAGCTAACAGAGGCACAGCTCTGACATTATTAGCTCATAAAGCTGTTAGCGTCAAGCCAGACACTGTCTTATCCATTGATGTCTGATTGATCAGAAAAGAAAGCAGCAGGTTCAGTTCACACAGGAAGTTACCTCAGTAACTGACTCAGACTTAAAGTGATTTCTGGGACAGGAAACTCTAAAATGTCCCTCTAAACTCTGAGTTAACAAACTCTGAGTTTTCACTATAAACCTGCTTTCTGGAAACCCTCCCATCTGTTAGAGGGTAATGGAGGTCTGAGCGACTCGGCTGGTTGACTTCATCTGTTTCCTATCACACTGTAACAGGTCTGAGCTCTGGTCAGTGTCCACACACACACACAGTCATTGACCAGGCCAGGTAAAATTGCAGATGTAGAGGATTTGTTACAGTAAGCGATGCAGCATCTGTCATTTGAGCTTTTCTATTTAGGGATTAATCTTTCTCTCCCTCTTTCTCTTCTCTGTTATTTCATCCCATCTTTTCCCTCCTAAGTTTCCTGCCCTTATTCTCCACTTCTTGCTTCTCCTTTCTCTTCTTTTCCCCTTGCTCCCCTCTTCTAATAGTCTTTCTCATTCCTGCTATTCCTCTCCTTGTCTCTCTCCACGCTCCACCTCTCTCCGTCCGTCTCTCCCTCTCTCCCTCGCTCATTCACAGTATTTCTCCATCATCCGTGGGATTTCATTCATGCAGTTTAGCGCCAGCGTCGTCTTAGCGATATCACTATGTGACAGCATGCTGGGAATTCCTGCTGCAGTGTCTGATATCACACACACACACACACACACACGGTGGTGACAAGTGTGCCAATGTGTGTGTGTGTTAGGTAGTGAGTGAGCTACAAATTAAGTGAAACAGATGGAGATTCACAGAGAGAGATAGCGGTTTTAAGATTAGACTGGAAATGAGCAGAATTCAGTTTGTCTCGCTTGTTTAAAAGGCAGAAAATGTTCAAGTCAAAACTGGGAGAAACGTGTAACAGGGAAGGCTGAAAACATAAAGAGAGAGTGGTAGAGGAAAGAAGAGAGGATGAGAACGTGGACAATAGGAGTGACAGATCTGGGTCAGAGGAAGGAATAGATTGCTGGCTTTAAAGGAGTACTTACCAAAAGCTACATACATGGACTCCACTCTTTAGAGTTCAGGCTTTTTTCCACCAGATTTTGGAGCCTGGCTGTCAGGGATTTGCTCCCTTACTGAGGTCCAGCACTAACGCCTCGTTTCCATATGGCTCTGTGTCCATAGACAAACCTACCGCAAGTCCATTAATTCCTATGGTGGCGTCGGTGACCGCTGATGTGTTTACAAAACTACTCCTTCTGTTTTTTTCCAGAATCTTTCAGAATTTACCTCCTAGTGTAAAATTTGAACTTTTGCTGTGAAAATCCTTTGTTAGCTTAAAAACAAATTAGCTAGTTTTTTGACAACATATTTAGCTAACACTGGTAGCATGCTAGCTGTGTAACTAAAACAGAGATGAACATGAACATGAAAAGTGGTTCATACACTGAAAAACAGACCAAATTAGCATTTAAATTAGCGCCTCTATCCGTACGGGAAGAGGATGTATTCCGTATATTATATGGTATTACGAACACAAAGCTAAAGATGAGATTCTGGAGGATGGAGAGATGGGGGAGAATGTGGCTGTGGTGAAAGTTTGAGGTGAAACAAGAGAGACTGCAGAGGGAAGGCAAAAGAAGATAATTAAGACAAAGACTAGCAGGTGACGCCACAGAGAGAGAGCTAAGTGATGGAGACATAAAGAGATGAAAATAACAACGAGAACCTGCGAGAGAAAAACAGAATGGAAAATCGACATGAGGAGAAAGCAAGGGGGACACATTTCTTTTTCTGAAAACGTTCTAGTGCCTAATTATTGGTGGTTAGCATATTTTTGCAAATGCACTGGCAGAAAACTCCCTCTTGTCTTGCCAAAGGAGCTCATTTCAAATGGAAATGAGGGACAGAAGCAGAGGGACGAGTGACAGTAGAAAACACCAGAAATAAACAGGCTGCTATTCCTTGCTGTTTACAGGTTTTTTTTTTTCTGCTGATGTTAGGTCTTAAATAATCAAAGTAAATTATTTATTTACTGCAGGTAACTAACATTTTTGAAAACAACAGAGAATAAAAGTGAATGAAAAACCTCAGAGAAACAAGAAATCCTTCTTACTAGAAAAGACACCAGAGAGTTTTAATTTCAAATGTATGTTTAAGAGCCAAGTTTTCCTTGAAATCTTGTACTAAAAGAAGTTTCATTTGCTGCAGTGTTGGAGCATGTTATCTTCTGCCTGCCGCTGGTGTACATGAACTGATTGATACCATGTTCGTATTTATCCCCCTCTCTATCATCTCTCCTCAGGTACTACGCTATCTGCTGCCAGCCGCTCGTCTACCGGAACAAAATGACGCCGATGCGAGTTGCTCTGATGATCGGCGGCTGCTGGGTCATTCCCACCTTCATCTCTTTCTTGCCCATCATGCAGGGCTGGAACAGCATCGGCATTCGACCACCTGGTGAGTGCTGCAGTGCGTGTGTGTGTGTGTGTGCAGCAGGAGAAAGGGTTCATTTAAGAGCCTGGGATGGGTTTATATGGAGATGGGACCAGAAATATTTCGTATCTCTCCACAGGATGCGTCAGTTTTTTGATAGTAATACACAGAAAATGGAGTTTCCTGGAGGGAGGAAAAAGACAGATCACAAAAATGAACAAAACGGTCAGAAAAGTAGAACTTGTTTTACACAAACATTATAAACAATCAGTGTCCACATGTAACTGAGGAGCAAATTGCGGTCCCGCGGAGCATCGTTTACAAAAGGAGAAATGCTTCATTTGTTGCCACGGAAACAACATCAACATGTCAGACGCAGAGACGGAAGGACAAGGCCACTGACACCACAGACATGCAGTCAAGCTGTTTCTTTGTTTACCTCTAAAAATGTAAAGTAGAGTAGCCAGAGTAGGAGTGTCTCGGTTGTGCAACGAGGATTGTTTAATGTCAAAGATACGAGAGAGAAAACAGAATAAAGAGGATAATTCTGCTGCTGAATCGGAGACGTCTCAGCCACAAAATACAAAAGGATAAAATGTGGAGTCACAGTCTGGGGTCAGGATGAATCTGAGAGGGGAAACCAGCTGGTTGAAAGTACGAAAAATAAAAATATGAAGCTTGAGGGTTCACTCTCGACCTCGGAAAAAGTCTGCCTGTGGATTTCGTCACTGGATAGAGTTTACAAATGAAACAATCCAAGGAGGAAGACTCACTCTTTAGTTGAACTGCTCATAACTTTTGTCAACAGTGATACTGTAACTTGGGGGGGGGGGGGGTCGTAAGATATTGATTTGTTTTGAGAGGTCACAAGTCACAGAAGCTGGGAGCTGCTGTATTAGAACGCAGGCAGCTGCTTCCACCAGATCACGTTGAGCACATAAAGTGTATATAATACAGAATAACAAATAGCCTGTAGCAATCACTGTGACCTCTGCCCTCTAATATCAAGCTGTAGCTCAATCCAGTCAGAGGAAAACTGTTTAAATCGTCTGGATCCTGGATTTTTCTGTTGAAACTTCAACATTCAGGGTTTTTTAAAGTTAAGAATAAATATTTCTAAGGTCAGACATATTTTATCATTTCAAACAGCTGAGAAATAAACCAATGCTCATGTGTCTTCATGACTTGATGACTGTAATCTATCATACTCTTTAACTCTGTTTTAAAACAGAGACAAAACACACTGAGCTCATTCTCTCTGTTGGTCTTTCTCCATTGGCTGCCAGTGGAGTTTAAAAATCAATATAAATGATAGTTATTACCAATCAGGTGTACGTTTCTAAATGGCTTTGCCCAGATAACAACAACTTATATCTCTTAAAACAGAATTAGACTGAGCATTTACCTCATTAGTAGATCCATTATGAATTCAGTTCACTTAAAACTTCACTTACATTCCCTCACTTTGCTAAACTGATGATTCTCTTCTTTTGTTTTACTGTCATCCCTGCTCTGATAGCTTGTCCTAAATAATTTTATTCTGAAGCAGTTTGTAACAAAACAAACTTGTTAGTGCTGCTCGGGGGTGTGACTGTTTTTTGTGCAAATTTGTGAATGAAAAGTTTGAGGAAATCAGTCGCTAGAGGAGGCGAGAGACAGGCAGACAGGTGTGCAGACAAAGACAGATGACAGCACGAGTGTGAAAGAGAGAGAGAGACTCCCCAGCCACTATTAACCTCGCTCGCCCCCGTCAGCCTTTATCTCAACGCCAGCAGAAGCCTCTTCCGAGCTGACTGTCAACAGGACGTCAGGCTGGTTCATTTTTGGCAGCGGCGACAGAGATGCACACATACACTCCCACTCTTTCTAACACACATACACATACGTTTACAGCACAACATCCGTCTAAAGTTAGCGCTGTGCAGCAGCGGTGGCGGCGTCTCTGTGGGTCTAATTAGAGCTGTTGAATATTCTGAGTAGCCAGTCAGCTCTGGCACAAACTGCAGCTCCAAAACTCAACAAAACAACCAGAATTCAGGTGCCAGAGGAGACACACGTTCAAACTCACTGTCTCATTTGCACAGGATCCAACTGTTTTTCATTGCCTTGTGAAATACACGGCTCTAATTGGTCATCACCGTCTGTTGTTTTACACCAGCTCACATCAAATTCAGTATAACTTTTCATTTTGCAGCTAGAATTGAACACTATGAAGATTTATATCATGAAGAATGTGGAGCTTCAAAAAGGTCTGGAACAATTCTAGGTTCTGTATGTAAGTTTTTGCTATGGCTACATAGCTAACGTTAGCACTAACAGTTGTTTACTCACCAAGAGCTTCAGCCATCGTTGCGTTTACAAGACAAGAGACTCGAATGCGTCCTCTGAGCAGCTCTGCTTTCTCGCTTCAATGACTCACTTTCATAAAGTGGTATTATGAGATGGGACAGGATGGGGCTAGCTTGTTAGCATGCTAGCTGGAGCAGAAGAAGAGTTAGCATTGGCGTTGCTTTCCACACTTGGAGACAGCTCTTGACAAGTAAAGGAATGAAGGTTGATGCTGAACTTGCAACTTTTCTTCTTGACTGGTGAGTAAACAGCTGTTAATGCTAACATTAGCTATGTAGGGATAGCAAAAACTTACATATAGCACCTTTAATGACAGCATTTTGATGAGGAAAAATGAGGGAGAAGGACTGCTCTCAGGACGTCCTTTGACTGCTCCAGTAGAATAAATCCATATAACAGAAGAGGACCTTGATAATTGAGAGCGAGACCAAGTCAACTGTACCTGCATGAAGCTCTGATAAATATGTCTATCTCCTTCTGTTTTTACATTTTCTGGGTTCTTATCATTGTGTGCGTTCATGCATTATGGAAGATAAACTTAACATGGAAACACTGTACATTTTACACTTAACTATGGCAGCCCATCCATGAAAACAGCTTCAGTTTTTACACACAAGGTAGCACGTGTTTCATGCAACGATATGAATTGATCTCCTGTATCATTCGTCTCACAGCCCTGAGTCGTAGTTTCCCACAGAGATGAGATGATAACGGAGGAAAAACTGAGATGGGACTTCAGTGTGATTAATGGTGACGTGCAGAGCCTCCCTCTCCCTCAGGAGTTGTGTTCCCCTTTTTACTACACAGACTCGGCTGAGCAGAGCGTGGGATCTTAAGCGGGTTGTAGTGAAGTCTGGGGTTTTATGGCGTAGCAGTTCAACATGTAGTTAATTGTGGATTTTCTCCAGATTCCTTTTATTTATATGGACTTGTGTGCATGTCAGTCCGCCTTAAACCACCCCTGATGTGATCTCTCTTACCAGATTGAGCAGAGGCGCCACAGTGAAGGCAGCAACTCCACATCCTGCGTCTTCATGGTCAACAAGCCGTACGCCCTCACCTGCTCTGTGGTGGCCTTCTACATCCCCCTGGTCCTCATGGTGCTGGCCTACCAGAGGATCTACGTCACGGCCCGTGCGCACGCCCTGCAGATCAGTATGCTGCAGCGGGCGGGAGGAGCGGGGACCAGCGCGGCGGGTACCTCCGGTGCCAACGCCGGGGTCGGCGCTGGTGCGACGTCAGACTCTGCCGACCATCAACGCAACCACCGCATGCGAACAGAAACGAAAGGCGGCGAAGACTCTGTGCATCATCATGGGGTGTTTCTGCCTCTGCTGGGCGCCGTTCTTCGTCACCAATGTGGTAGACCCCTTTATAGACTACACAGTGCCGGACAAGCTGTGGGCGGCCTGCCTCTGGCTGGGCTACATCAACTCCATGCTGAACCCCATCCTCTACGCCTTCCTCAACAAGTCCTTCCGCCGTGCCTTTCCTCATCATCCTGTGCTGCGGGAGGAAGAGGTACCGCAGGCCGTCCATCCTGGGGTCCGGCGCTCCCTGCACAGCCACGCAGATCAACGGCTCCACACATGTACTCAAGTAAGTTCCTTAATTTACTCATGGAGTCTGGTGTCAGTGTTAATCACGGAACGGCACTCCTTTAAAAACAGAAACTAAAAGGAAAGCAAAGGTATCCAGGTTCCTCAGGTGATGTGTCTTTATTTAGTGAAATCATGTTGTCTTATGTTGTTTCCTGTTAAAAAGAGCATAAATGTTGCTGTTGCATCTCATTAATGGATTAAAAGTAGCATAAGAAACAAGCTGGTCAGAGTTTTCCCCAACATTATAAGGCCTAGGTGCAGCACCCGGAACATTTTAGCAGAATTAATGCAAAATCATTGTGGAGAGCATCAAAACTAACAAAAAGATCCCTTACTTATCATCTGCTCTCGCTTTTCCTTTAGCACACAGACATGGTAAAATAATGGTCTAAAACTGATGAAATTACAGATTTTTAAGTGAAAATCCCACACACTGCTGGTATTAGGTATTCTGAGAAAAATATGACCATGTGACATAATTTTATGAGAAAAAAATTGAGAATAACATTGTCATAATACCATGACATATTATTTGGTTTCACAAAGCTTTTCTTTAATCTCTCATGTGAGTAAATAACACATTTTTAGCTAATGCATCTTTGCACTGACTTCACTGACATGACGTTCTCTTCAGTTCCTCATCCTCTCATCAGTTCCTCACAGAACACAGGCGGGACTATTCATCCTTCATCATTCCCTGTGTATAGTAATTACTGCAGACATTTCCTGAGTTATGTTCTGTAGGGTCAAATCTAAGCACTCTTCCTCAGTACCTTCGCTTTCAAACACATGGTCTCGACTCATTACTGTCCCGACCTTTTACTGTTTCTAAACATGGAGCACATGTTTCACAGCGATAACAGCGTGACGTTTGACATGTGGCCGGTTGGATATTTAATCTTCATTTTTTCCTTCTGGGATGATGTTATCTGTCTTCAGCGATGATGAATGTACCACTGCAGCTTATTTTCATATTATCCTTGTATGTATGTGACATGCATGAATAATATGTGCAGGGTGACAGAAGAATATGTACATACTGGTATCATTGGGATATTTCAGTGGACCTGTGGATCAAACAATGTGGACACATTTACATATTAGTGACAAATAAACCACTTAATTAGAGTAGAAATTCAACAGAAATGCTGGGTTAACAGATTGCATACCTGCACTGAATACGAATAAGATAATATTCCTCTCTATAATTTGTCAGGCAGAGTCTCTTGAGGGCAAGAAATGCATTATAAATGCTTTTCTATTTATATAAAGTAGCCACAAACATGCTCCCAAATATGTTATCTTTAGAGCGTCATTACTCTAGCGATGGTTTGAAATGGAGACATGCTGTTTTTCCTCATAAACTAGAGAATCTGAGCTTTCCATCAAGCTCCAGTTTGTCTGAGTCAGTCGTTTACTTACTGATAGACTATATGTAAAGTTGGAAAAGATTTGGATCGTGTACTGCCTATTGTTTGGTGCATTGTTACACTTGGTTTTGCATACAGTCTGTGGTTAAATACCCCATTCTAGTGCAAGGCATGTCAGGTGCCCCTGTGTGTGATTCTGGACAGGAACTACCATGAGGCAGATCGTATTCAGGAATATACAGGCTGGAAAATTCCTGGCAAAAAACAAAATGGCCATGGACACTTCCCAAATGAACTGGCACTGCTCCTAGACAGAAGAAGCTACAAGCTGTGTGCAACTTTCAGAAAAAATTCAACATCCGTTTTTTGCTTCTTTAGTTTCACAGGCGAATATCCCCTGTTGTAGATACGATTAGCTGAGGTTGTGCTGATTGTAATACTTCCTTTTTGTTTCCTGATATTAGACCCAAGCAGTCCTGCCATGGTTGTCCCTTCACAGCAACATGTTTGTCGTAGAAACGTAGAAAACTGTTCTAATCATCAGGGAGCAGCCTGGTACCAGCTACTGTACTGCCACAACCAGATTTATAGATAAAGACTTTCCAGTTACTTTATTCAGTTTGTGAAGTTTGTATTTCTGTTGATGCCTTGGTCCCATTCCCAACTGTTCTTTTCTTAGTGAGATCCTCTGACTGTGTGACAGGGAAAGATAATCTACAACCATTATGTCATTTATGTAAATAGAGACCGGAGACAGCCTCCCACTGCTGGAGGCCGTTGAAGTGTTTAGACAATCTGCTCAATCTTCAGAGGGATAGTTTCATCATTGTTCAGGAATTAAACATGGTCTGACCCTCTGAGTGGTTATTATGTCAGACAGTTTTTATAGACACACACATTCCCGTATGTTCAGTCGCTGCTT
Source organism: Lates calcarifer (assembly GCF_001640805.2). Lineage (NCBI taxonomy): Eukaryota > Metazoa > Chordata > Actinopteri > Centropomidae > Lates > Lates calcarifer. The sequence continues at coordinate 23,680,743 of NC_066840.1, read as the reverse complement.
CCTCTGACATAAGGTTTTAACAACGCTCCCGTCATAATTATTACGGCCACTAGAGGTCGCCTCTTGTAAATCCTAACTATGGGTCGTAATAAGCTGCCTGTACAGCCGACTTATGGACAGGACTGTCCCTTTAACAAGTAGAAAAGGTTTCTTTTAAACTTATCATGCTTCACCAAAAAGACACACAAATATGACAAAGTATCGTCTATAACACAGACTTGTGCGCAGACAAAGTTGAAACTGAAACAGTGTCGTTTCGTCAAAATTGAGACGTCACTCAAAAAGGAAGTTATTTATATAATGGCTAATGTGGGCCAGAAATTATCACACCTCTACAACATGCAGGATTATTTGGCTCTGACAGGAACTGGGAATGTATATATATTTTTTCATTTCTGCTTCTGGCAGGAGAAAACAAAATGATCTGAAAGAATTGTTCTTAAATATTACCTTTATGTAAAACACTTGTAAGGGAGCTTTGTCAGTGAACAGTTTCACTTAATGTAGCTTGTATGAAACATCATCCTCTTGCACACCGACTTTGCAGAGACTCCAGAAACAATTTGTTTGAGTGATTGGACTCCAAACCATATGGGACGATGTCTGCTAGCTGTTGTATTATATGTAGACAGCACATTAACCATTTTCACTCAAAATAGTGTTGACATCCTGAGACATTATGGAGCTGGAGCTCATTGTAAACAATCAATGAGTGTGTTTATACCAACACAGAAGCCCAGATCAATTAATGTCCGTTCTGTCGACAGCACGAGCAACATTTTCATTCCCTCTCTGACATTTCTGGACCACCTCCAGAGAGTTGTTACTGAGGACTGAAAGGAAGCTATTAACATGAGTCTGCCCATATGGAAGTCAACTATGCACTCATTATTTTACCCACAGTGAGTACCACTGAAATTATATTACAATTATTCACATAGGAATAGTAACACCAGGGGACCACCTGGGACTTGTAATAGTATTAGTGGACCTTTGCCAATTGACTTTTCAGTCATTTGACAGCACCTTTATTTTTTCCCCCACGGACTCTTTGGTTTTTCCATCATTTTTTTTCTGCCTCCTCTGGGTTAAAAATGAGGCTGCAGAGGAAAAGATTGTTGAAACTGAACCCTTGTGCTTTGCTGATGTTGGGTTTACTCCCTTAGTATTTGAGATCTCACAGAACTAATGCTGTGTTTGTAATAATAATCATAGCTTTTAATAATTTATGTCAAGAAAGATCTTGAAGGTAACAAGAGAGAAATGACTGTTTTCCACTTTATGTGGGCTGTGCATCAACAAATATATTTTCTTTTTGTTTGCCAAAAAGTAATTCGTTATTGATATTAACTACTTAATATCAAGTTTTCTGAGCAGTTAAAGCGGGAATAATTAATAAATAACAAAGTAGCATAGGTAGTGCTTTGGGTGCAAATTCAATTAATGAACTCAAAGTAAAGTAAAAGAGCAGAATCTCTTTACTATTATCTCACAATTAAGTGTATAAGTTAGGTTAAGCTGTACATTTAGTCAAGTGTGTCACAGTGACTATTTTTGGTGCTGTCATGATCGAGCGTTCACACCTGTGGTAAAAATTCGTCTAGCTTAATTAACACAAGATGAATAATAACTCCCAGACTGCAGACCTCCTCTGGGCACATTCAAGTCAGTCAAGTCCTCACAAAAATAAAAACATAAACAAAAAACAATGTATGAACCAAACAGTGGCAGTTTACTACTACTACTAACATGTCCAGTTAATACTGCTCCTGTGTGGAAATGGTTCATACCTCTGTCAAAACAAACTTTACTCAGTGCAACTTGACAAACTGCTGTATCAATAACAGACATCAAACCTGTAACCAAAGTTAGGAACAAGGTGGATGAGCTCAGGTACAGTGTTTTCTCAGTGTGTGGCGCTGAGCTTGTATAATAAATCCTGGCACACAAATGGTTCAAGTTTAAGCTCTTCTCTTTTCAACAAAAGTAATCCATCCCATTGCATAATGGAAGCCACTAAAAGTTGTGGTGACGTTTGTGACTGTTCTTCCTTTGGTGAGGTACCCAGTTGAAACATTTAAGTATAATTTCTGTGCTCTGTACCAGGCAGGAGTCATACACCACATATTCCCCTGCAGATGCTCCTATTATACCTCCTGGTGTGCTATTGATAGGAACTCCACAGTGCGCTGACACCTCTGGACTTCAGAGGTTTGTGGCTGTACACTGGAAGACATCCATTAGTCTGCTGTGGTCTCCCCCTGGAGAGCCGGAAACTGGACATGTGGGCTGTTCAGAAGCTCAGAAAGATGCTGTTCACATCATCACATCCGTCAGCTTTGTGCATGTTTACAGCCGTAGCCCTGGACACACATTTACACTCAACACCGAGGCTGGAGGCTCAAGGTTCAGTTTCCTTCTAAATATATCTACGTTCAAGGCTTTCAGCAGATGAACATCATGCTAACGCACACAAAGTTCTACATACGAGCACACAGCACAAGGATGTGACGACAGCCAGCTGCACACACACACACACACACACACACACACACGCCGCAAGCAATGAAGGTGATGTATTACTCTGTCCAAATGTGATTCATGATTTATGAGTCTTCTCTGCTTCCCTCTGGCCTCCATGTTTCTGTGATGATAAAAGCATGTCTTTTGCTTCAAAGTAAGAACCTTTCAGTCACTCTGCGAACATAATAATCATCACTGGGAGGCTCACAGGATTTTTAATCAATACCAGGAGTCTCATGTTCACCTGGACAGGTTGTAATTTTCCAGACAGGGCTCAGGCAGATCACTGCTCACTGGTGTGTGAAGATGGAGTTATGCTGTTGCTGTTATAGATTGAGCAGCATTATAGAAATCCTAACCTGGGTACATAATGAATTTCTATCATCGTAGTGCACGATAGCTTAACTGAAAAACATCGAGTTCTTCTGGCTTGATTGATCACAGTGTAATGCACAGTGATTCTTATACAAGATGCAAGATTTTTTATATATTTATGAGGATGTTGTTGGAGCTACAGAGCTAGTGGCTCTGTGAGGCTGCGTGGAACAACATGCTAACAAAGGGTTAAAGGTTAAAGGTTTGGCAGGTATTTACTCATGAAGATTTGACCTGATGATGGTGCTAGATGAAAAATGAAGGGTTTACCAAAGTTACACTTCATCCTGAAGGGAACGTGAATGTTGAAGTACGTAGAATTCATGAATATCTGTACAAGATCTGGAGCCAATTCATGCTGTACTATATACAGGTACATCAGGTCACACAATACTTCTCCAATATCCCACGCTTTATAAACCAAAATGTTTATTTTGTGCCTGGCAGCAGAGATGGAAAAACTACAGATAATTACAGATCATTTCAGATGGCTGCGTAAATGAAATGGCTGTAGGATCCCTTCTCTAATTTATGCACAGAGACAGGCGGCCAAGTTTTTACTAATGACTGGAAGTGTTACGTGTGACTCCTCTGGTGACATTTATTCATCGCTGAAATGACAGGAAGCAGCAGATGCACAAATACACAAAGTATTTACAATCAATAAATGAGTTTTTTTTACAGCAGACCTGGAGACGTGGTGAATTGTTTTCTTTTTTTTTTGTGGTTTAGTTTGGCCGGAAACAAATGTCGCCACAGGCCTCCTGCTCTGCTCTGCTGAGTTAATTTAAATCAGTTTTTGCCATTTCCTCCTTTCAACTGATCGACTTTGACAGTTGAAACAGGAATTAGTGAGCTAACCACATCGTGGTAATCAGCTGTCAGTCTGTTGTATTTGTTGTCTCCATTAACGGCTGTGGTGATCACATCAGGCAGTGTGGGCAGGACTAAGATGTCCTCTTAATTCCTTTTTTAATTGTCCCTGAAATATTAAGACACGAGGAAACATCGTGTGCCTTGATGACTACACTCATTTTTTCCTCTGAACATCATACAAGGCAGGTTGGTGTTCAGTAAAAGCTGTAATAAATTGGACAAGGTTAAAGCTGTATAAGCTTAATTTAGCACTTTAAATGTTTTTAACAGTAATAATAAAACAGCAGTGATTGTGGGAAGCTATGAAAAAATCACAGAAATATGTTTCCTGTCTTGTTAATCATCTTGAAACCTTGGAGGGGTCTGTCCCAACTCCCAGAGAAGCAGGAGAGTGATGAACAGAAACAGTATACTCTGTCCCACCCATGTAAACAGTTAAAACAAGAATCCAGTCAAAAAGTGTACTTAATACTGATCTGCCCACTTTTCCACGTTGATTTTCAGGCAAGGCTTCCTGATGAATACAGGTTTGGCTGCTGATAAAGTCTGTGCTGCAGCTTTGTGGACCAGTTAAAAGCACGATAAAGATGCCTAGTGGTACCAAAGTAGAAAGGTTAAAGACATATTAGTCCTCCAATCTAAATGATTTTGTCCAGTTCAGAGGCTGAAATGTGAAGTCAGATGTTAAAAAAAAGAAAAGGAATAAAGAATATTTGTTTCAGTACTAGTAATGGCAGTGGCAGTGATTATGGAGCAAAAACTATAATCCTCGATCCTGAACTCTGCAGACGCTAATTAAGATCAGACAGACAGCTGCAATCTGAGATTAATACGTCTGAGATACATGAAGAAATTGAGGCAGTCGATGCAGACGAGCTGGATTAACGTGTCTCTGGGAAGGATGCATTGATCCTGACACTAACATTTTGTCCAGCTCACTGGCAGTGATACATGTGTCAGTAATGTGTATACATCAATACTTTTTCTCAGTACTACAATGAAGTGTATGTCAGCATGCATTAGTTTTTCTTTGGAGTATATTTTGTACCGTCAGTCCAGGACTTCACACTGTGCAGAGCTTTCAACAGTCCACCTGTTTTCTTTTTCTCTCAGGAAGAAAGCTTAAAGAATCAATAACATGGGAACTTGAACTTCCTTTAAAATCACTTTTTACTGGAAAGCAGTGCATCTTTAGTGTTGGATATAAAGAGCAAAAACACAGCAGGGTGGTCAACACCTTTATCAGGATACAGCATCACACTATTCGCCAGCGTCAGCAGGTGTTGACGCTTCAAAATGTTGTTATATTTGCTCCCCAGATTGGCACATCCCAACCAGCCTCTAGGACTGTTGGATGAGAAGTGAAACGTATTCAAGAACCATTACAGCCTATCAGAGGCAGTGAAAGGGTTCAGCAATGGTGGAAAACTCACAGCACAGATAATGGCTTTTTAAAAGTCGGCTTGGCCTTAGACTGCGTCTTTGACCGGTACAGTCCAGGAAAAGCTCAGGAGTGACACCTGAGGCTGGATTAATGCATGTCTGACTCACACAGTGTGTTGACTTCAGGTTCTCGCTGTGCTCTGTCATTATCCGGGGGGAAGTGACGGCTGATATTTCACCTCATTCGTCTTCTACGAGTCAAACAGATCTCACAGGTACGATCTCTCGCTGGAAGGGTCAGGGTGAACTTGAAAGTGATTTATCTGTGTGTGTGTGTGTGTGCAAGAGTACGGCTACATGCACGTCAGTCAGTTTAACAAACATAATGTCTGTGCAAGAACATATGGCTCCAAGGCTCACCCAGCTGCTGCATGCTGGGTAACAGTCCAGTTATAGGACGTTCACGCTGCTCGCTCTGTTTCAAAGCTAATCATCAGCTCACTTGTATCATTGACGCGTTCACCCACACAAACAGTGATGAGGCCCATTGTGGTTGTTTTTTGTGCAGCTGTGAATGTGACTGAGACGGCTGGCGAGTCTGAATCAGATTTGTTATATGACCGAACTTTGTGGAGCCAGGGAAAGTCACAGGTGAAATCAGGAAATATCATCTTTTACACACCTAAGAATAAGAAAATACAAAATTAACATTTTAAATGGAGATAAAAGTCTTAGGAAATTTCATGCTGGAGACAAAAGCACATGTGTTTGACCCCTGACTTATCATGTCAGTGTTATTTTTCTTGCTGTTGACCTCTTAAGTATTATATGTAAGATGGACACACAATAACACACATCCACTCCTTCCCAGTATGTAAAATAAACATCCACATACCCTGACCTACATGTCAAAAACCTTACCGCACAACAACAAACAAAAGCTGCACACAGTATACCACAAATACCTGCAAAACATTTTGACAATAAAAATAGTTATAGAGATAAAACATCATCAGCAAAAGCTCCCAGCAAAAAGATGTTTGATTGACAGGTGATTTCTGTTGAGTCTGGTGCAAATTAAAGTGCAGTGAAACAAAGATGGAGACGATAAAGAAGGAACATAGACATGTAGAGTTCCCTGTGGCTGCAGAGAGAGACAGGAAACCTGCTGTAAATCAGACTGTTTGGTTAATACACAGGTTGAATATGATGTATCAGCCAGTTAACAGTGGCCAAGCAAAGCATGACACATAATACTTTTATCCTCAGAGGCAGATTAACACACTATTATACACACAAACACACACAGACACCAACTGTAAGCCTGCTGAGTGTTTATAGTCTCATCTGAGTCATATATCTGAAGCCTGTCAGTGCTGGGAGAACAAACTGTATTCAAGAGGCAACTCTTCACTGTCAGAGAGGAGAGGAGGAGAGGATAGAGGAGAGAAGGAGCAGAAAGACAGACAGATGGGGAAAGAAGGATATAAGATGAGAGGAAAGACAGAGGGTTAAGGTAAGGAGAAAGGGGGACAAGGAGGGAGACAGGACTGGAGAGGTGGGTGGGGGAGCAAATGTGGGAGAAAAGGGCCAAAGAAGAAACCAGAAAAGAGGAAAAGGAAATGAAAGAAAAGCAGAGTTGTCATTATCAGAGCTTGCTCCTAACTTTGTATTTAACTTGGATCTCTCCTCAGCTCGAGTCCTTTAAACGACAGTCAGCATGATTCATGTCGCCGTGTTTTAAAGCCTCGACTTAATAGGCGATTTCCATCATGTGTAACACCCTGCTTCGCCGTATGAAAACTCGTACCACCGGCAGCGAGCCGAACAAACACACCGAACACACTCATGTAGCCGGTACGCACAGTGAAGTTTTTGTTTCACATGATCTGTAATAAAACACAGAGGCGGTTAAACACATACAAACAGGCCAGTGACTTCATCTGTGCTGGACCGCGAGGAAAAGACATCACAGTTTAACGATGTGTAGGGATATATAAATCGCATTTTTAGAGGATGAAACAGCTTCTGGACGTATTTGTGTCTTAGTCTCCCATGGCAACTGTTGACTGACAGCTGAGAAGCCTGTATTGCCAGGAGACATGCTGTTTACTCCTGTGGTGCGCTGCTAATTGGGAAACGTCACAGTGTATAACCTACAAACGTTGATCCAAGACCGTTAAAATCAGGCTTTTTAATGTTTTTTACAATCTCATGAATGCTGTTTTTTAACCTCTTTCCCCAAAACTTTCCCCCCATGCATCTCCAAAGTTCTGAAAATATGTTTACCGAGCTACACGACAAGGCTTCATGGTGTATTTACACGCTTTGTATCTGCTTCTCAAAGTGCCCCATTGACACTTTAATAGCTCTTGTACTGAGATACATAGACAGAAAACACAGCTTTTTTGTAGTTCCATAAATACATGATGTGCTTGCTTAATAATAACACACACAGACACACACTACCTATCAGACAGACACAAACATAAAACCCTGGAACACTATGTACTTCAATTAAAAGTTAATTGTCCCTTCAGATGGAATCAGTTTAGCTCCATCTAACATCTTATACTGGATAGAAAATTATCTCATTTAATTATATCTTTTCATCTCATTAAAAGAGAGAGATTACTTCCATATGACAAGTGGATTTGATTGGTGCAGCTGAGTGTATTAGCGTCTTCAGTCAAACGTGTCAAAGTTTCCTAAACTGAGATTAGCTTTATTCATCGCTGACAGGAAACTGGGTTACTGTGGCAGCAAAGACACATGTGGAGGATGAAGAGGGACTCGAAAGAGACTCACTGAAGATAGAAGATATAAATACAAAAGTTTCTACAATTTAAAGCAACAAAATGGAACTTTGCTGAGCAACAGCGCCCTCTGCAGCCACGAGTGGGAATTAATCCTGTTGGGCTCCGAGTCTGAGCGGTTAAGCAGTTTTCATGTACGGAAAACGAAGACTATCAATCACTGAAACACGGACAAACGGTGTATATTACCCATGATCCCCGGCTTCTGCAGCAGGTAGTTGTGTAGCTGTAAAAAACACATCAAACTCTGTTTCTAATTCTCGATATTCTCAGAGTTTCCTGGCTGGATATCAGAGACGAATGCTGATGAAGTCTTTTTAACTGATCTACAGTTCAACTTGGGTCTGATCAGTTAGAGGGAGATCGTACCTGAAAAAAACAAATTACACAGAGCAACAACAGGTGTTCAAATGACAGAGGCTCCACTCACCCTGTTGGGAGGGAGAAAGGTGAAAACTTGGTCTACTTGGGAAACACTGACACCTCTCTTCATCCCGATGACTCAAATAACATGAAACCAGATTTCAGTTTCCCTTTGAGGGAGCAGCTTGAAGGGAGCACAACAAAACATGACAATACAACCCTCGAAATGATACGTAAAATAATTACCGCTACAAACGTGGAGATAAAAGTACAGAGATAATACCGACAGGTTTGCCCTCCAGTTGCACTGATTGTTACTGTCCCCACAGTTTGAAAAAAGACTTTGTTAAGTGAATGCTTTCAAAGTGTTTTTGTGTAATTGCACATTTAATTTAGTGACATGAAACTCAAAAGACTAAATAGTTAAACTTAAATTAGATTTTCAGCAGAGGGTTGTTTCTACAACCATTTCCTATCAGTGTACAGGGAGAAATCCATCATCGAAGAGGCTCAGAGAACAATCTGCTACACCTGCGGGAGCAGAAAATAAACCAGAATGCATTGCAGCCACAGGACATTGAGTTTTGAGTAAAACAGCATGTTCACGTTGTGGGAACTCACTAACTGAGGAAGCAGTAGATGAGGCAGTGTGATTGGAAGTGGTTTCATGAAAAGTAAATTATATGCTCCATCCAGAATAAAAAAACAACCTCCGGAAATGTGTTGAGCATCAGTGGTGGACGATCTCTCTCCCTCTCTCTCTCCTTCTGTCTTTCTCTCTCTCTTTCCCTCTTTCTTTGGACGGTCTGAGGTGTTTTAGGGATGTAAAAATGTTGTCTCTCTCAGCGGGTCGGGGTTTTTACTGGCAGAACAAACAGCAGCCTCTCTTCATTATTCACTGAGTTCTCTCCCGCTGGGAATATTACCTTTGGCTGAAAATATACAGCTGCTACTCAGCCCCCTGCTGCTCGAGTCGAGAGGGAGTTGAAAGGGTCAGACACACTCAAACACACACACACACATATATATATATGCATACGAAGATAGATCTATAGAGTCTATGGACACACACACTCACAACATATTGTGTTGTTTCGGTGTTTTATTCTGTCTGAATTCAAAGCGCGGCCACGTTCTCACACAGAGTCTCATGCAAACAGCAGCTTCATGCATCACTTACAAGGCTAATAAGAGAAGCATAGGAGGCCAGTTAAACAACCGTCTGAAGACAATACACACTTGCAGTAGGTGATGTGACAGGGGAAGCCATTCGCCTTGTTAGCAGAATGACCAAAATCTAGCTCCCTTGTTAACCTGCCAATTAAAAATGCTTGTGAGAAACAGGCCTGAATGAACTGCATCAAATTCAAATTCAAATTCAAAGGTGCACTCACATTTCCTTTAATACACAGTTACAAAAAGACAGCTGTAGTTGAGAGAAAAGGAGAATAAGGTAACTGTATATTTCATTAGTGGGTTTTGCTGTTGGACTTTTCCCATTGGCCGGTTGGTTTCACACAAACAGTTTCTACCACTTTGCTCTTTCTTTTCTTTTTCTTGTTTCATCTCTTATTGTCTTTTCTTCACCTTTGTTCTTTTCTCTCCTCTCATGTTCGTTCTTCCTCTCTCTACACTTTCTTCTCCTCCTCTTTATCTCCCCGTCTTGTCTCATAAATGTATTTGACTTCATCTCCGCCAGTGTTTAGTGTGTGTGTTGTCTCTTTGTTTGGTTCCTCTATAACGGACCTGAAGCAATACCACACACACACTGACCCTCTTCTGAGGGTTTGTGTGTTTGTCATCTTGTGTGTATTTTACGTGCAGGAGATAAAAAGAGAAGATAACAGGTGTGTGTTTGTCTGAGAGGAAAAGAAGAGATGGAGTGTGTGTATTTATTTGCATTTTCATTCCAGCGTCTATATTTACCTCTGCAGCAGTGTGTGTGTGTGTGTGTGTGTGTCTGGACTGCATTGTCTCGCGGATATAAACAAAATCAAACAGAGAAAATCCTAACAGGAAGCGCTGCTTTCAGGCTGTCGGGTTAAATGCCACTATGATGCTTTCAGCTACGATCAACCACAAGCTCACAACAAAACAACTGCAGCTCCAGACTCCACACATGCTCACACTCTGCCTCTGCTGCCAAATGTTTTATAGCAGATTATGATAAACTGAACTGAGCAGAAACAGATAATTTAAAAAAGTAGACTTTTTGGGAAGGAAAAAAAACAGGTCAATGACAAGCAACATAAAGAAAACGAATGTTAGCTGGTGAAATCTACCTTTCCTTCTGTCTCTCTTCTCTCTCTCTCCTTCTCACCTCAACTAGGTGTGACCACTGTTTCTACTTCCTGTGCCTGTCTTTTCAAATTAAAAGCCCCCCGCAGAGTCGCAGCGTTGCAGCAAAGACAAAGCCTGACGCACTGTTGTTCCCGCAGTGCATAAATTTCCATGTTTCCATCATTGGATCAGCTCGGTGAAGTTAGTCCTGAAGTTATTTACAGGTGCACAGAGAGGTAGAAATAGTAAAACGTTTATGGATTTCTTTACTGTTCATGGACTCACGACTGATGGCCTGATGTTTAGGAATTGGTGTGGAAGAAATGTGCCGACTGTATGTCCGTGTCAGATCTACTATAAATGTATGTTGTCTTCAGTATGTAAACACAGAGAAGACAAATATATAGATCAGTTTTATACTGGGAATCCTGGTTCACTGTATGTAAAGTATGTGCACAGGAGGAGCAGTAGCCTCTCTCTCTGTGTCCATGTCCAAGGAAATCTGTTTTATTTTATGCCTCAGAAATTTCAGGACTATCCAGGAATGTCTCTGACAGCTCTCCTCAGCTCATGGTGACTCTGTCTGTTACTGTCATCCTGTCTCTCTCTGTCCACTCTGTGGGGGGGGGGTCTCTGGGCTTGTTATGTCCACATGGCTGCTCCATGTCCCCATCAAAAGCAGACAGATTTGGGTCGAGCTCATTAAATGTCAGATTTCAAAATTTCACGGTTACCACCAAGACTGGAGCTGAATATTTTGATGTGGACATGATGTTTCTGTGTGTGTGTGTGTGTGTGTGTGTGTGAGAGAGAGATAGAGAGAGAGTGATGAAGAGGGAAGGAGGCTGATTGTCTAAGGTTATATAGAGTGTGTACTGAATGGTGTGTGTAATGAGTCATTGTAGTTGGCCTGTGTTCAGCTCACACTGATTATCAGTGTGTTGAGCTTGTGTGTTTTCTGTTAATTTATTTTAGTCGTCGTTTACTCTGCTAATAAATACATAAGAAGAAATGTATTTGTAGCTGTTGTATATTTTAGTTTCTCGACGTGACTGTGTTTGTGACGCTTGACGCTTGTTCAGGACCTCTTGGCATCAGTACAGCATCATTAAACAGTTTCCTGGTTCTGTTTAGACTCTCACAGCTCTTGGTTCAGGTTAGAGAAAGATCCTGGATCTGGTTTAACACCGAAGACTTCAGACACAACCTGTTTACTCAGATTGAACCTAACCTCCATCTTTCCCTGACTTTAAACAAAGTGTTTTGGGGACCCTGTGTGAACCCTCGCCTCCTGCTGACTCCTGGTTAATAAACGTAAACAAGCTTCAACCTGTGAAAGGCGAGAGAGCGAGAGAGAGTCTGTCTCTTTAAATCTGTATGAAACAATAGGCTGTTATATTAATGATAATTGCCCTGTTTGTGTGCATGTGTGTCCTACATTGTTTTATAATATAGCCCGTGATGATGATGGAATTTTAATCAAATTTTGATTAATGTTGATGCTCCCAGTTTGGTCCCTAATTATAATGCAGACGTCTTCAGCGAGCTATCACACACACACACACACACACACACACACAGTCAGAAGTCTTGCCTGCCGTCTGATTGGTCGTCTGGGTGTAACTAACCTTGTTTTTCCCTTTTCTCTCTCCCTCCGTCCCTCCTGCTCTCCCTGCTCTTCCTTTCCTCTCCGTCCTTTCTACCCCTCCTCTACTTTCTTTTCCCTTTTCTCCACTTTGATCACTTCTTTTCTTCTTCCCATTTTCTGCTTTTCTTTCTTTACCATCTTATCTCCTTCCTTGCTCTTTCTTTCCGTTGCTCCATCCTCTTTATTTCTTTTTTCTCTGTTTGATTTTCTTCCTTTCATTCATTTCATTTCATTCGTTTTTGCCTCATGCCTCGTTTCTCTTCCTCACCTTTTCTTCCTCTTCTTTCCTTCCTCTCTCTCCTTATTTCATCCCCTTTACTTTCCCTTTCTGTCTGTCATTTCTTACCTTTCTTGCCTTTTCTCCTCTTCCTCCCTCCTCCTCCTCCTCCTCCTCCTCCTGTCTCTCCAGTGGCTGCTCCTCTGCCTCCAAGCTCCTGCTCTGGTTCTGCAACACCAGGCCAGTGCCTGTCTAGCTGCTGTATGTCTAGGGCGTCTCAAGGCTCTATCAAGTGAGTCTGCTGCCTCACACTCACTCACAATCACACATGTGCACACGGGAAAAAAAGCACATATCAACACAAACACACCCACTGAGGTCAGATGTTACAGCTGTTAACAGAGGTGTCCATCATCACATGTTTAACCTGCATAAATATAGAAAAACGACGCCTCCACAACTTCCTGCTGGAATCATCAAGAGCGGTGACTTCATGATGCTGCTTCTGTGTTCTGCTGTAATTTCTTTTTTTTTCCACTGCAAAAGAACAGTTTGTTCTTTTACATCTGTTTTTTTTGGTCCCAAAATGAGGCACAGTTGGAGCAAACATTAACTTAAGGTTTTGCTTTCTTAAAGTCACTTGAGAGCAGCATCTTTTAAATTACAGTCGTGGTAAAAATTAGAGCAGCGTGTCGCTGTCTGCCTCTTCTGATGAGTCACATTTTGACTTTGTACAGTTGTGTTCAGGTTTAATTTCAAGAGCCAAACAAATACAAGAAGAAAAACAAGCAGATAATAGTAAATAATAATAAAATAACAGGCTGTGTTTTATTCCATCACTTTTTGCTTCTTCAATTATTATTTTTTTGTACTTGATGTATCATAAATCATCATCATAATATCACATAGTGAGTCTGCCATTAAAAAACAGTACATTCATTTATTTAAAAACATAGTGTTAGGTTAGGTTTGGTTTTAGAGTTAAAGTGTAAGGGTGGAGGTTAGTCCTCACAAGTATGGATGTACAAACAAGTGTTCTCTCTCTGTGTGTGTGTGTGTGTGTGTGTGTGAGAGCCTGGCAGTGTGTCCTGAGAGATAAGTGGCGCTGATAAACCCGCTCCATCTTCTTTAGCTTATTTTTTATTACCTGCTCGTTCATTCATAACTACCAGTGTCTCTACCTTCCCTTCTCTTTTTCCCTTTCTCTCCTTTTCTCTTTTCTTTTTCCCTTAAACTGCCTCGCTCTCTCTCGACTGCTCTGATTTCTTTTCTTATTGTTTTGTTTGTGTGTGGCTGCTGCTGATCTTCTCTGCCTGTTGATCTGATTTCTGTCTGTGCTCGGGCCTGATTGTCTTCGATTGGTGTCAAAGCCCACAACACCATAATGGAGTCTCTGACCTGTTTGTTTGAAAATAATAAACCTGCAGTAGCAGTTTTTTTCTTAGAAATTTAGCTTTGATCCACTTCAATTCTTGAAACTTCAGAGCGTCTTCCAAACTTCCTCTGTCTCTTTTCATGGATTCTCTCAAGGTTGAGAGACATTTTCTCTGAAATGTGTCTGAATAACTCACTTGATTGTAACTTCACACTGTGAGGAGGACGAAGACAGTGTGAGGTAAGCGATGTGAAGGTAAGAGCGATTGTGACGAGGCTTTTTCCTCACCAGACAGCTCTGACAATAGATTTCTGTCTGCAGAGAAAACAGTGAAATTGACTGAAGACTAATACAAACACAAAACGTTTGGTATTTCATATTTAATTGACATAACACCTGAGAGTTTTGTCAGCACCATCATGGTGTGCTATCCCTTCTTCTTCTTCCATCTACAACACCCTGGCAACAAGAGGAAAGAGGAGGCACGTACAAGAAGTATACTTCATTAACATAAACAAAAAGATGCTCCACTTCTCCTGGTTTCATTGGTGGAGTAGGTGTAGGTTTGTCCATAGTGCTTACTACAGTGTTAGAGAAGAATGGAAACTCCCAGAAGAATGAGAGTGCAGCAGCGATCACACATCACACAGTGGCAGTCAGTATGGCCTCAGGGGGAATAGTGTGTGGGCTCATGCTGCAGAGAGATTGTGTTTGTCTGCTGGTCAGGTTAGCAGCAGCTCCTCCTGCTTTTACCACAACATGCAAACATCTTCAGTGGTTTGATATTTATTTGTATTTTTATACTTGTAGAGCATCATTTAAATTCATAAATGCATAAAAATACCAACAACGTTTTAGTTGTGCCAGTCTTTTCCATGTTGTTTGGGTTAAAATGGTTTGGTTTAGGCACAGAGGAACACTGGTTAGGGTTAGAGAAAGATGGTAGTTTGAGTTAAAACAGTAAAATGCACTAAAACACCTGATGTGACTCACTCAACACCTCCTCCTTATCAGCCAAAAATCACCTTATAAAATGAACATAAAGTCACACGTCATCTGAAATGTGTTGTGTGGACACGGGAAGAAATGGCATATCATCTGCACGCAATTGGAAAGTGTAAAGTCGTGTTATTCGTACGTTTGACCTTCGTTTGATACTGAAGATGTTTCGTTACTCAGCCGCAGGTTGTATCTTTCATTCTGCTGTGATTTCTAAGTAATGACCTTCAGATGACATTCTTAAATGAATAAATATCAGTTTCAATAGCCTACAGCGCTGAGGACACTGAGGACAAAGGCAGGCACAGATATGAGAAATCCGAAGCATTTTACATAACATACTGCAGAGGTTGCAGGGTAAATGTTGAGGAGAAGAAGCAGTGGCATCCCCACGTTTCGCCTCAGGGAAAACGCTGCAGAATAGAATTCGATGCCGGACTCGCATTTGTTTTCTACTCGTCTTCACCAAACAGCAGCGTTAGCGTTTTCCAGAAAGTTTTAAAATACAATTCTCTTGAACTAATGGAGGATGAAACACAGACGCAGTTTAAAATTGATTACATTTATCTTCCAGGCTGTAACAGTTGGTGTAACGACTTCAGAGATCCACATTTACATGTCATTACATTTACACTTTGGCTGTTTGGTGTGCGCTCTCATTCTCTGCAAATTACTAACTACAGGAACTTCAAGCACCAAACAAGCCAACGGTTATTCAGTTGACTTTTAGTTGATGTTGCGTGTGAGAGAGTTGGAGGAAGGCAGATATGATCCTCTGCTGTCCTGCTGACAGGAGCCTCAGATTAGACATCACTCGTTTCAGAAGGCAAAGATAATTTCTTGTTCAGTTTAGAAAGAGAGGAGAGAGGTGGATTAGATGGATGATAAAGAGACTGAGCCCGGTTTCAGGAGGAGTCTCTCTGTCCCTCTCTGGTCCACTCGTTGCTGCTCAAGTCTAATTACATCGCTCCTCAACACTGTTTGTCTCCCAGAGGGATTATTAGGCTGCCAGATCCCTGAGTAAACACACACACACACACACACACACGATTATGAAATAAAGGCTGATGAAACTGACATCAAACGCAGGAAGAACTGGACTTTGATGGTAGATACTTGAAGCTGTTTCACCTGCTTCTTCAGTCGTGTGGCGTCGTTATCGAGGCCATCGACGTCGTTTGGTTCGTTAGTGCTCCCGGCTGTTGACCAGTCACTGCAGCGACACATGATGTTCTCCATTCAGGCTTGAAATGTGCGATAACTCTACAGCGAGCTCGGGCACTCGGGCCAACATTCACACATGTTCAGATCTGATGTGATCTACAGTAAATATTCACTGTACAGTACTGCACGTACTGTGCAGCTGTGTGTATACGGAGGTTTAGAAAAGGGATATTTAGGCCTCGTGTTCTCAGAATTAAAAGGATAAAACGTTTTTTCACTTAAAATTTGACAAACACGCAGCATTTCTTTCCCCCGCAGGTTTTCTGCTGACACGCAGAACTAAATGTTTCCTAATGTTTGCAAACCTGTCGCTGACTTTTTCCGCTGCTCCGCTGTTGTTTTTCTTTCCATTGTGATTTTCATTTCGTCTCGTCCTGACACGGATTCCAGAGCAGAGTCCGATCACAGTAACCACTGGCGGTTTTCGCTGTATATGTGTGTGTCACGTAGATATTTGATGAACATCTTGACAAACCAGCGACTTGAGGTTCTGACTCCTCAGTTTGGTGCAGATCGCAGCGCCATTTTCAGAGCTATAAGTGTGAATGTTGTCATAGCTCTTTAAATGGTACTGCTGTATGCACTCAACTAACCAGCCACCTGAAATCCAGCACCGGAGGAAGGATGCCGCCCATTTGTCTCGTCTTTGTCTCATCACAAAGAATGTTTGAAGGAGAGAAATCACAAATGTTAAGACTTCTTTAGTGGCAGAGTTTCCTGTGTGTGTTGACACTTTATGAATGAGGGTGGTCAGGCAGTAGGTCATGCGTCAGTCAGGAGCTGAGCATCTCAAAGAAAATTGCTGAATGCTTCACATATCTCTGTGCCACGAATTTAAAATATCCAAAACCAAAGAGAAAACTTGACACAGTCCCTGGCAGGGGTTGGCAGGGCAGTCAGTGACACTGTCACAGGACCTGTCAGAGGCTGGGATCACTCATAATTCAGGCTTATTCATGTTGCAGGAGTCCATTTCCCCTGCAGGGTTCAGAGGATGGATTATGAAGCCAGGATAAACCAAATGTGACGGGTTTAAATTCAGTCTTCCAATTCAATAATTCAAAAACTATTATGTAAAGCATCAAAGCTAAGTCCCAACACTTAAATTTAAAGACATAAAGGGTTCATCTCAGGTTAAATAACAATTTTAAGACATTCTTCTGAATCCTGAAAGCTGATCTCCTCTTACAAAATGTCTTTATTGAGAAATAAATCTTAAACTAAACATTAAACTAAACTAAACAGCTGCTAAACCAAATGACTGGTGTGTTTTTCCATCTTCACTAGTCACACATGCTGGCTTTTACTGCTGAGGGTGTCTGTTGGTAAGATATATACACTGTAATGTGCATCGATCGCTATGGTATAGTCTGTGTGGACAATCCATTACTGTAGCCATTTAACTTGTAAATAACAGCACACGAGAGAAGGATCAGATCATTTAGTGACATAATTAGACAGAGTACACACACATGCATAACCATGCAGTACATGTATATAACCCATGGTCAGAAAAAGTACACAACAAAATGCAAAATAACCACTTAAAAACTATTATACAGACTTAAGTAGACGTTAAAATCCTACATTACTACAAAAAACTGCTTAATGTTTTTTATTCCTATGATACTTTGATATCTCATTTAGAACTTTCTAATGCTAAAGCCTTGTTCCTCATTTTAAGCTACATTTCGACTCACTTAAGATCAATATAGAGGGTGATAGGAGGCTGTTTACAAAGCTACTGAGCAGGGAGGTACAGAAGTTAAAATAGTCATGCATTATTTATTAACACAGAATAAGGTGCAGCAGCCCACTGTTCCTCCATTACCTGCCTGTGTTATTGCCACCTTGATTAATGAGACGATCTCCCCTCCATGCTGCACTGTAACAGCTGCAGCTTCAACACTTTCCCTTTTATATCACAAAAAAAGAGCGAACGTCGGCGAGCTGGTGGCAGGAGGACGTCAGGAACAAACGTACAGCGAGCGGCGAGAGATCGTCCTCAATCAGTAACCACATTAAACTGGTCAGGAAGGATTTTCACTTCCTAATTGAATTGACTGGCTGTGTGGACTGCTGCTGCACTGACAGCTCGTTTCTGTTTGTTCCCCCGGTCCGTCTCACACACACACACACACACACACACACACACACAACTCTGTCAGCTCTGCCAAGATGAAAGACGACAAATTACCGTAAACAATATACTGCAGTTCATCTGGCTCACATCTGCATGCACACATACACAATATAATGCAGCATAAACAATCCATATGCAGTTCAAAGCTGCTGCATGTGTCCATAAAGCCGTGTTAGTCAAGTTAACGGCCGTCACTTCGGTCCAAACACACGTCTGTTTTTTATATACAAGCACACTGAGTAAGCAGCAGTAGGAATGTAACGTTCAGTCTTACTGTAAACCTTACAAAGTCATATCTAGGTTTTACATTTCCTCTGTTTTTCTGTCTTAATCTCACACATAAATCCCTCAGCTTTCATTAAAATAACAAAAAAATTGGACAACAAGACTTTTGGAAACTTTAAAGTGGACATTTAATTGGTTGCAAGTTTGAAAACAGAACTTTCTGTACGCAAATCTGTTTCAATATCTGTCTGTACCAACACGTTGGTCTCTTTTATACAGCCTGTTAAAGGCAGGAATGTTGTGCCGTTATTCCTCGTCGTTCTGTAGAAAAGGTACATTGGGGGTGAGGAGGGCATTGTTGCTGAATAAGATGAATAAGCAAAGGTGTAATCAGGGGTCTACCTAATGACAATACAGTGCAATCTCTGGGTGGTGATTCACAGTGAGTCTGTATGTCACATTTAAACAGATTTATGAAGAACTTCTGTGTGAGTCTGACGATCCAGAACTCTGACACCAGTTCCTTTGAGTTTCTAAGAGAAGTTTGTACATGTACTTTGCTCATCACTTAGTAATTGTCTGCTTGATGCGTCAGCAGGAACGCCCACACTGCAAAAAAACTTTCTCACATTATTGAGAGAAATTATTTTTGGGACTCAGGAACACAAAGAGGAGTTTCTCTCCTGCCTTCGTCAACAGCAGCAGCAGCAGCAGTGTCAGTGGCTGCGAGTTTGAAAGGTCAAGCATGACGTGTTTAAAGTTAGAAGTAATTAAAACCTTTTGTCAAGGTGACAAAATTGAGTGGTGGATGTTGCTATGAGTAACGCTGCGGCCGCTGTGGGTGACACCATCCTGATTGGAAGCAGCTTCACTGTGTAGGCACCAATATATATGAAGTTCTCTTTATAAAAAAGCTTCTGGGCTTCAGTGTGTGAGATGGAAAAGAGAGAATCTGTTTGTCTCTGCCTCTCTGAGGCTTCATTCATGATTACTCCTCATCTGTTTATTTTCTTCTATCTGAGCATCAGATAAATATGAAGACGTTCCCCCTTGTCTCACGGGACTCCACGCTGCAGAAGTGTAATTTTTCCTCCCTTCCAGGTGGAAAGCTCTGCACCACTGTTCCCACTAGTGAAGTTTGAGCCGTTAAACGTGTAGGATGAAGTTAGAGAGACGTTCCCTTCAGGGTTAAAAGACATAAACATTGATTGTTGACGTCAGTCTCCAGCAGGGTGGTGCTGCTGCTTCAGTCACTGCAGTACACGCAGACCAACAGCAGCTATAACTGCAGTTTCTCTTCAGCTCAGGTCTTATGCTCACACACTCCTCACCGTTTCTGGAGGAAGAAACCTCGGCTCAGTCTGTCAGCATCTCCATATGTCAGTGATGACTGATGACCTGTCTACAGATTTACACAGGATCTAAGCTTTATATAAACACCCTTTTGATAATGTGTTGTAATTCGTATATCACTTGATTTTACATGTAAAGACTGACTGTTTAAACGTGCCTGAGGTCAGTATGTGTTTTCCAGGCAGTCAGTGGCTGTAAGTATCAGAGTTCTTCATTACAAGTGTCTGAATAATCACAGAAGCAGCGTCTGATGGAAATGAGAGAAAACGATTCATTCAGTCAGTCCTGCAGTTTTACTGATGGCAGTCCTCTGGAGATTGTTAAAGCAGCAGTCTAAATAGATCAAATTACATTTTCATCACAACAACTTTTAGAAATATGTTGTATTTTAACAGCATTTGGGAGTTGTCCAGATCCACCTTTGCTTTTTTTAACAGCTGAATAAAAGGTTGCAGTGCTACATGAATGGTATCAGAATGGATGGTACTCAGTCTCTTAATTAATCATGGGTGTGTTCTGGCCATCTCCCATTTTTACGAGCTTCTCCTGTGAGTCTTGGCGTGAGCTGGGAGATGATTCATACATGTTCAGTGAATCTGCTGGTGGCTGGTGTGAGTGTGTGAGTGTGTGTGTGTGGTAGTTGTGTCTATTTTAGTTGCTTGTGTGTGCCTGATGTGTTGTGGGCGTGTTTGACGTGTGGAGCAGGGTATATCTGTCTGTTTCCTGCTGTGTGCATGTCCACTCCTCTCTTGGCGGCTCATCAGAGGACGACTCTGCCAACCAGCATTGGTCTTTATTTAAAGCATCTCTTCGTGTGTCCGTTCTGAAGCTCGCCAGAGGAACTGATGGCTGATTTTGTCCCCAGTCACGCAGAAAAAAACAACAAACCCCTGGTTTTTAAAACCCAAACATGAAATATTTACAACAACAAATCAAAACAAGTGTTTACAGTTAAATTACATAGCTTCTTCATCCTGATGCTGCAAAGCTCTTTTTTAAAAATACATGGAACGTTTAAAGATTTCACTGATAACTCGAAGGTTCAGTTTGTCCCGTCACACGGAGAAAAAGACAAACATTGGTTTTAAAATCAGGGGAGCATTACAGGGACATTTCAAAACAGATGTTTACAGAGAATCAGATCAGTTCTTCATGTTTATACTGACGAGTTCTTTCAGAAAACAGAACATTTCTGTAAAAGCTGAATTAGTCATTCATTCATCTACTTACCGTAGATGAATGAATGAGTGGTGCAGTAATCCTGATGTAATGTGGTCACAAGTGTGTGTTAACAGGGGGTTCAAACACAGCTCAGCCGACGATAATCAAGGACTGAAACTATCTGTTTTATAAGGGTGTGTTTAAAATGTCACTTCAGTAAATGTGAGATATTAAAGTGTGTAAGTTGCACAAAATCCATATACTTTATATATTATTTCTTACTTTCCATCTCTGCTGATTAACGCAGAAGAAACAGAGAATATCCTCCACAGCTGAAGAGAGAGAGCAGCTCCTGGTCCTTCTTGAACCCTGACCCCGTTAGCTCTTCATGCCGGAGCTGTGCCGGAGCCTCGGGCCTGCTGGTTGCAGTCTGTGCAGTCTTCTTGTGGGCGGTGTAGCTAATAAGAGTGTCAATGTGAATGTTCTCCGGCCAGATAAAGAGTGGAAAACCTCTTTTGTCAGTTTAAGAGGAACTCATTTGCCCAGACAACCAAACTGACTGGTTGACCAACGAGAAATAATGAACATCAAACGCAGCGATGTGAAAATAAAAACCGTTTCATTCCAAAAAGATTCATCTCCATTTTGGGGAAAAACGTTATCAGTGCTGTACTGAGCTGTGGTGGTGTTTTGGACACAAAGGTCCTTAAAGTCAGAACTTTTCATGTTTAACTAATAATATTCACAGTTATTAACTCTGACCTTTGTATTTTATGTAATGTAAATACAAGAGTCAAAGCAGTTATAATTCTCTGTGAATTTGGGTTCAGTTAGTTTCTGCTGTGGATTCAGAGTAGACACGTGGATGTTTTCACCATTTTAGGATTGAAAATGTTCAGTTATTTTGTATATTTTGGATGTTAGAAACTATTTTGTAAACAAGGACAGTGATAAGAAACAAATCTTTTGTTCTTTGTTTAAGCCACTGCCATCACAGAGCTTTTTACTAATTGCTCTGTGCAGCACTTTTCTCCTCCATGTTTGGCTTCAGACAGCAGTGAAATAACCAAAACACACAGTCAGTCACTAATATTCACTTTAATTATCTGATTTATTTAAATAAAGTGAGCAATGATTTATAGCTTTCAGGTTGTTGAAAGCTATAAATCAGGCAGTGAAGTGGTCAGAGGCTTTCTTCCTGAAATTAGCGTGACGTGTGCTAAATGATTTGCAGTATTTACACAGGCAGACAGGCTTATTTACTCGCCTCTTGTACTTTTCGGTTACAATAATCATTATTTAAAGAAGTCATAAACAGTTTATCTCAAATATCCAAGGCCCTGAACCAGTAACCTCTCAGGTTGGTCAGTATCCACTAAAAAAAGATGGTTTCGGTTTGTACAGCTAACAGATGGAAATGTCAGGTGACCTTAACCACTGAAAAGAGGTGGAAAACTGCCTCTAAAGTCTTAAAAACCTTAGTAGATATCAACAGAACAGTCAGAGGAGATTTCATCTCTGCTGAGTTACACCTGAGAAACTTACTGGACTGAAAACATTTACAGCCGGTGATGCAGCTCTTTCAAACACCCTGAAATTAGTTTGAATATTTACACACAAACACACTCCAGTTCTTCACATACACACAGGTATGGCACAAACAATGTTGTACACTTACAGTCGCACACACACACACACACACACACACACACAGAGTGGTGATTTCTCCTCATTCCAGTCATGTAAGCAATTAGCTGAGGAACGGTGCGTTGCAGGCATCAGTCATCCAGACATAATCAAACCTCTGATCTACTGAGAGCCAGCAGTACACTGATCTCATTCCCTTCCCAAAACACACACACACACACACACACACACACACACACAGTGTCTCTTTTACCTTGCTCAGGCTGCAGCATCTTCTTGAAGAACAATCCTGTTTTCCTAAGGATTCAGTTTCCTTTCTTGTGTTGCGATGAGTGTGTGCGCCCACAGGCTGTACAGTATGCAGTGCACACACACACACACACAGATACGTGTGCATGTGTGTGGTGTTGACTTCCCCACAGGCCCGCCTGCCTGCTGCACTTCACCCTCATGCCTCAGTGGTTGTATCCAGGCTAAAGCCCGTTTTAATGTTCTGAGACAAACAGAGCAGGAGGTGGTTCAGTGTTTTCAGCCTCAGCGCTGCTCATCTCAGCTGCAGGTCAGCTCAGTGCGCCTACAGCTGTCTGAAAGTACACTCTCCACAACAAAGAAAAATGCTTACTTAGTTTCCAGAGGAAGGTTCTGCAGGCAGTTACCTGAAGTACCACAAAGTGGAAATACATTTGAGACTGCAGATCCAAGATGGAGGAGGGAAGGTGCAGTTTGGGAAAATGTTCTAATGACAATTTGAAGTAGTTTTTTTAAAAAGCTGAATACTTTGTCCCTATATATGTTTTTCCAATAAATTGCTAATCACACTCTGTTTGTTAGATACAGCCAGCTAAAAGTCTAACACAACTGTTCTGAAATAAATTCTCCTTCATCGAGGTTTGATGAACTACTTGCTGTAGTTTGTGGTTTAATAATTTAGATTTGTTTTTGTTATTTTTTTATAATAAGCTGTAATAATTTGGTGAGACTCAACAACTTGGACTCGAACTCGAGCACTGGAGACTTGAGACTCGACTCCAACACTGCCTCATTGATATAAATTGAGTGAACAAGAGAATAGGTTTGATGTGCGTAGACTGTATCTTAATCAGGCATATTCAAAATTAGACCCAGTATCATTTTAAATGTTGATCGTTGGAATCGGTTGTTGACTCCTGTGAATGCAGCTGAGCCCATAGAGAGAGAGTGTCTAACACTCAAAATAAATATTTTCCATGTTCTTAAAAAGCCCATTGGTGCAGAGAAAATAGAAAACTGAAGAGGAAGAAAGTCCATCAGAGAGGACGGTTTATATGTACTAGAGAAGAGAATAGAGTGCCACCAGTCTTCATACAAAACAATGTCTTTCCTTTGTGGTCATTCATGTTGACTGTGTAGTGTGAATAGGTCCACTTCCGATTAAACTGTTTTCTCACTGAGATAGCCCAGGTCCATCACTCCTGCTGCCGTCAGGATTGCACAGTCGAGGACTTGAGTCAGATTGAGCCCCACAGGCCACACGGCTCAAAACCTCTTATCAAGAAGGAAAAGAAAGGAAAAAAAAAACATAAAATAACAGGCTGAATCAAAGTGTCCATCTTGATACCTCTGCGTCGTGATGCAGTGCCCCGGTATGAACCCGGAGAGGCGTCGCCCGCGGTATGACGGACACCCTCCCTCCCCCATCTCTGTCTCTGAAACTAAGCTTGAAATTGCAGATTGATATCGCTGCGACAGAAAAGAGAGGGAAGGGTTTTTTGTTTGCAGTGAGTGAAGCTTTGCAGAGCGAGCTGCGCTGTCTAATCCAACATGGTTTTGGCAGGGGGAGCCGGCTGTCATTAGCTCCTAACGAGGGAAGTTGACAGGGAAGACGGGAGAAGACTGTGGTGTTTTATATATAGTTGTGATGTGTGAGTCGGGCTCAGAGGAGTTGTCCTCTCAGCAGCGTGGACGACTCTGAACTGCTCTGAATTCTCACCTGGCCTTTTTTATGTAGAATAAAATGTTTGTTGATGAGATGCTTTCAAAGTATCCGTCCACAGAGAGTTGACCAGACTCAAAAATCTTTTTCATCTCTGCTCTTTTCATCTTTATGAGACTTTTTGGATCTTGAATTGTTGCACTGCAGTGGGATGCATCCTTTGCATCACATTTTCAGTTTTACCTTGTTGTAAATTTCGCACATCCAAGTCAAAGTTAACCCCACAAAATGCCAGTTTGGGCATTTTCCAATCTGAAAGGTTCCTGAAGAAGGTAGGATGTGTCATGTAGAGGTCTTCATGTGATCACTCAGCTGCCGCTGGCGTCTCTGTTCTCTCTCTGATCAGGTCTAATTATCCCTCGTCTATTCATACAGGTTTGACTGTTCCTTCTGGACCTGTTAAGACCTCTAGAGTGTCACTATAGAGGTGCCACACCAGAGTGATCAGACGGGTCATTGTCTAAATGGTGGTGTTTGTAAAAGCTCAAGGCACACATTTTAAGGATGTCAAGAAGTACAAGTACAGGGTGAAACTTTTCGCGGGGCAGCTTCCTCTGTGGCTCGTTGTCTCGCCAGCTAAGGGACTTTCTCACCGTAGCGCTGCCGAGCGATTTGTCTGACAAACTAACCTCTTTGTGGACTAATGAGAGCAGACATTAAGGCATCCCTGCAGTGTACTGTGGGCCAGCTCCTGGGACTCCAAGCAAAGATGACTCCAAACTATTTTGGCCACCAGGGTCCCAGAAGAACTCCTAAATAAGACACACAGTCTGATATGACAAATAGCCGTTCTGTTCTAAATTAACTGTCCAGTAAAAGAGACTTTTTGGTGCAGCTTTAAGATCTTCTGCTTCTTTTTCACCCACTCTTTTCAGCTCCTGTGGGATTTTGAGAAAAGTTAAAAAACTAATCATTGCACACTTCACACCAGTTTCTCATTAACCCTCCCATCTCAATTCCTCTGACCATACGTACACCAAACGTTCACTGGTGCTCCATCACTGTGGAAACAACACGGATCTGTGCGGCCGCGTTCCTTCAGCACTTCACCTCTCTTTCGTTTTCTGTTTGCCCAGTGCAGATTGGGTTCCTTTGGCCCCGGCTAAAACTCTCTCAGCTGTCCCTAATGCTTTCTGACGTGTCTTCAGACCGGCCTCATGGAGCAGGAGGAAGAGAGCTAGCCGACAAGATTTAATCCCATGAAAGGCCGACTCTCTGATTCCTTCAGTAGACCTTAGATCAGCAAATGTTGTTTTAGTGCTGTAAACTTTAAGTTGATTGTTTAGAGTTTTTGCCCTCATACAGTCATCTCTTTCTGATATCTTCTGCCTGACTTACTGCTATCGTCTTTTTATTTTTATTGCTTCATTTTATCCTGGAGAATAGTGCAAATGAACATCATGACTTTTCTCACTCTACGAACTTTTCTCACAGGGCAGGAGATTGCAAACGTTAAATCTTCCTGAACTGCTGTAATATTAATTTCCTGTCTCCTTCTCCTCTTTTTGCCCTCTCTCTCTTTTCTTCTCCCCAACTACCCTGAAAGCAGAAAACATTACTCTGTGTTACTGTAATTGAGGTGAGGACCCTCACCTACTGTAATTCGTTTTACAGTGAAGGTGTGTGTTGCTCTTGCTTACCTGTGCACATTTTTGGATCTTCAGGTTGCAAACAAATCTTCCTTCAAGGTCAGAGGAGCGTAAACACTGAGGATATTATGTATAACATATATTTTTTTATTTCTCAGAAAGTCATGCTGCTCTTGCCAAACTGCATATTTTTTCTTTTTGTTGCTGAGCTACAAGCAAACTTTCCCCGTGGGTGTAAACTTTGAATCATTTTTGCATAAAATTCTCCTCTCCCTTTCACTCTCGTTAGCTCAGTGCTGTGTAATCTCTTTTCTATTCAAATTCTAGTCTATTGTGTTCATTTCATATTTATCACCCTCATTTCTCTCCTCCAGCTCCCCTCCTGTCCTGACCTCTCCTCCTCCTCCTCCTCCTCCCTCCTCCCTCCTTCCTCTCCTTTCATCAGCATCACAGCAGGTTGTGAGATCAGCCAGGCTTTTTTACCTCGAGTGGCGTGTGGCTTGAACCGGCCACTTGTTGTCTTGGTGGGTGGTGACCTGGACAGAAACAGACCCCCGACACGAAAAGAAAGACAGAAAGAAGGAGGAGAAGAAGGGGCTTCCTGATTGTGATGATCAGTTATTATACTTCAGACAGAAAGACTGTGAGTGGGATCATCAGAAGAAGAGGGAGAGAGAACGAAGTACATGATTAGAGGAAGTGGAGAGAGGTCATCAAGAGAGACAGTGAGTCGGGGTGGGAGGTTTGGGGGAGGGTGTGGGGTAGTTGGCAGCTCTTAGGCTGAAGAAGTGGAAGATTGGATCCTTTGTAGAGAAACTGCGAGGGACAGAAGATGGAACATTCATCCCGTCATTCATGCAAGTGGAAAATTCAAAACAAGCAAATTTAAAGGTGCGACAGGAGACATGTTTGTTTGGCTGACAAGGCATCGCTGCCAGTGATTTAACTGTTTCATAAACCCCAAGCAGTTTGGCTTTCAGTCAGCTGTGAGGCAGAAAAAGCAACAAGAACAGAAATGATGTTTACTTAGAGTCAACCCTGGTTGTGTGTTTTTATATGTAAACTCCAAAAATTAAACTTTTCTCTTTGGAGTAGAATTAAAACTTTACTCAGACAGTTTGGCAGGAGGATTTTTCCACATGCTCCGGATGAACTAAAAAATGCATGATAATCAGAGTGAATCCAAGGTCATTTCATCTTTTCATTTCTGTTCAATCTTCGAAGCACTGACTTCCCTTGTACTATACACGTCTAGACACACAGGAGGATGTTTGGTGTAAATTTCCTCTTAGAGTTTGTGAGGTGAAACTTTATCATACTCAGCTGTAGGAACCTGTAGATTAACCTTTGTAAAGCTGCCGTAGGAGCTCTGTCTTATTCTGTTCATACTCCATGAAAATCTTATTCATACACTCACCAAACAAAGCAAGGGCGAACTCTGCACCATATCAGAACAGTGCTCATTTACACAAGGTTAATTCTCAGGTTAATCCAGCTGAATAAGAGCACTGTAGAGTCAGTGTGATACGTGAGAGTGAAATACATTAACTGAAACACGAGGCAGTTTATTATATCACTTATGGTTCATTGTACATTAAATTGAAGAGGATGTGTAAAATAGAAAGCATCTGAGTTCATGACTTTTTCCCACTTATACCACAAAGGAACCAAAACAGAAAGAAGACAAAGGCTTTTGTTTCCCACGGTTGCTATTGGTAGCTTTCCCCAGGTAGAGGAAATGTCTGTCAGTTGAAAAAGAGCCGGAGGAGGCAAAGTCATGGTCGGACTGGGACAGAAAATCAGTCCTGGACTTATCCTCTGGGTACAGCTTTATGGATTTTTATTTTAGATTTAGATTTAGATTATCAGACAGATGAATCATCCGTCTGATAATCTAAAGAAATAACACGTTTCCTGGTGGTGACCTTTCTAAAATGAGCAGTGAAACTTACTATATTCTTCTTGGCAATGGTGGCACCAACATTAATACCACTCAGGAACGTCTGCACTGCCAACAGTGCTGCATTCAGTGTCTTGGAAAAATCAAAGGAGAACATAAACACACTGTCATTTGTCAGCTTTGTAAGTGTGATATACAATGTTAGCACTCTGCCAACTTATTCCACATCATGAAATCCATATTGTTATTTGGACTTCCACCATTTTGATCTCCGAATGAGAAGTTTTCTCTTTCCGTTCCCACTCCTCCACAGGATCATCAGAGGTCAGGCTCTGCTATACAGCACGTCCAAAACCTTGCTAAAGGGCAC
The DNA here is from genome assembly GCF_001640805.2 of Lates calcarifer. Classification (NCBI taxonomy): domain Eukaryota; kingdom Metazoa; phylum Chordata; class Actinopteri; family Centropomidae; genus Lates; species Lates calcarifer. The sequence continues at coordinate 23,652,304 of NC_066840.1, read as the reverse complement.
TTCATCAGGATGAATGTTCACCACATTTCTGCCCAAAATATGCAGAGATGTTTAGTCTGCTCGTAATCCGGGCCTTCTGTGTCTCTCTCTCCCCCGGCCTCATTAAACAAATCTCCATCCTGTCTCCTGCTCTGCCAGTTGTCCTGTTGGCTCAGCTGTGTACAAACAAAACCACAAATAAACACAGGATGGATCCAGCCACATGTCCCGCTCCAAATTTTCATTTGATCCAAATATGAAAAATGAAAAAATGCTCCAAATGAACACACTAACATTTTGCAGTTTTCAGTGCATCATTATAAATACACATTCAGACGTTTGTGTTTGGACTTTTTCATTTTCTGTAACATGTTTAAGTTTCATCCTTTTCTCTCTCATATAGAAAACATTATGGATTGGGAGGAGAGCTTCCATCTGACTTAACGATATGTTGCATGTCATTTATATGAATGCAAACATGCTGGTTAAACTGTAATTGGTCCAGTGATGTTCGCTATAAAAGAAATTGGTTGGCATTTCTATGTAGTTTTATCATTGCACCATTGTAAATGACATATTTGTCTTTTTATTTGAGCTCTTTCACACCCTACAACATTGAACATTTTGTTGGGTCAAACCACATCCTCCTCCTGAAGCTGCACAATAGCGCAGTACCTATGAAAAAGACAGACAGATTCAGTATCATAATACCATGAAAGTAAAATCACACAGTAACACCATGCTAATTGCAGCACTTGTTTTTCCCATATTTTCTGCCAGGCCACCATTTGTTTTGCTGTCACATCACTTCACAGATGGCAGCATCATTTGGACTCGTTTCGGTGTTACCAAGCATAGAGCACTCAAGCATGAATGTATGAAGACAGAAACTATGACGATTAATGTGTCACAGCGAGCTACAAAGACCACAAAGCACTGCTCACGTTTAATTAGCTTATATTTGACTTAATGGACGAGAAGATCAATGAAAATGTGTCAGTAACGACAAGAAACAAACACAAACCCGACTCTTGGATCCACCACACTCGCAGCTCCGCAGAGAGGCCGGCTGAGGGTTTAACGACGCAATGTGGCAGCAATTTTGGGTTCCCGCTCTGGCGAGAATCTGCGGCCTGTTTCCTTTTGAAAAGCCCTAAATGTTCGAGGCCGTCTGTATCTGGAAGGTGAATTTCACGGCCAGTTTGGCAGCAGGAAGTGTCTTTGGTCAGGGTGTTTGTGTAAACAGCTCGTAATGGTTCTAGCCTGCGGTAAGGCCTCTGTGCTGCACACACACACACATACACACACACTCATTCACTGTATACATCACCATTCTCACATGCATACGTGTATATATGCATGTGTGCTGCAGGCAATCATCCTTCTCATTCAGATGCGGTGAAGCCTATAGACTACACGACTGAGACCCATTACTGCAGCAAAATGAGTTTCTCTCATACTCGACTTTAACAAATGTGCTGCGTGCTCTTGAAATGAGCTGCTGTTGTGCAGTAATGTGACATTTAAATTTGTCAGCGCTCGATTGTTTGTCTGAGCCGGTTACAGCTCCTTATCGGACATAGAGTTTCTGTGTCACCTTCATCGTTTGATGCTGCTGGATGCTTCGTTTGTCAGATTAAATTGCTCACTTCAATAAATGTAATGTAACATAAAGAAGAGAGATGGACTTATTATCTTTGTGTTTTGCCTCATGTGGCTGAGAGTTAATGAGAGTTAACAGCAGTAGATGTGTGTGTCAGCTTGAAAAAGGCGTCACATCATAGACAAGCTGACACTACAGTTGTGTGTTGTGTTTATTTTTCTGTCCTGTTCTGACCATGTAAAGTCGTCCAACAGAATACATAATCCCATCTCTATTACTTTTCCTTCAAAACATCCAACCACACATCAACCATATGATGACAAGTGGTCATGTGTGAGGGCAGGGAAACCTGACGACATCTGATCTATCCCATTCCCTGATGAAGATGTTTAGAAACTGTTGAAAGCTCAGGAAAAAAAGCTAGTCAGTGTAGAGATTTGACCTTTGACCTCTTACTCCTCTAAGCTCATCTCAGTGATTTTAAATGTATTTTATTGTTATGTTAAAATACATCACTGTGTATCTTCAGCTAATGACTAAACCACGCAGCAGCTATAAAACAAAGACATAAATGTGCCACACACTCCTCTGGGTTTTCATCACATCGTAAAAAAGTCGTCTAGGTTTGAATTCAGGACGGGATCAGTTTGGAGAGCATGTGCATTTCTACTCAGCGCGTGTTTTGATTCTGAACACATGAAGTGACCAGAGCACATTAAAAGCCTTTCAGATATTCAGGTTACCATCTCTGCTTTTTACTCTCACTCCTTCCAGTACCACTAACGTCTCCTGAGGGAGTCAGGCTGCGGTCAGCTCTGACAACTTCTCTCGATCACCCTCCTGTAACTCCGACGGCGTGATTGCATTTCCAGTAAGCAGGGATTGGTCCACGTTGAGAAATGACTCATTTTCCATCAGGAGAATGTTACGAGGCTTTAACTAAGTCTTTTATCCTTTTACAAGGAGCCTATCAAGTCTAAACTGTTTGGCCGAGGCCAGAGGAGGGCACCTGGTCTGACACTGAGGGCTGAAAGCCTCATTCAGCTCAGGTGGTTTGGACGACTGTTGACGTTAAAGTCAGATTTTCACTTTTTCTGCCACAGCAGTTTGTTTTGTGATGAGACCAGGATTTATTACAGCTGCTGCTGCAGTTTTCATTTCATGGATTAAAAAAGACCTGAGCCTGACCTGTCCACACAAATCAATGATCTCCTGCTGTCTAACACAGAAATAGCACATGTGAAGTCCTCTGTTTATTTTACATCTTAACTGATAATTAATGTCATTTTTTTGGTGGTTAATATATCACTGCATGTTGATCTCTGGTCTTTAAATCCCTTCTTTTCACCTGCAGCCACAGTATGGTATCTCCTCATGTGTGTTACTCTAGGTGCTCCCTCTCTCTGTTAGAAACCTGTTTTATTTCATTGTAAATTATGTAATGCATCTTTTAAGTCTTAGATAACCCCCTCCCTCTGTTTTCTCTCAGGTATTCTGTCCTTCACAACGGGAACCACACGGAGCAGGAGAAGAAGTCCCTGCACATCGGCACAGAGTCCCACGAGTCCTGCTTGTGACCAACGACGACTCCTCAGTCACATCTCCATCGACCTCGGCTCTCCCACCACCGTCGCCACAGGAGCTGATGGAAACACGCCCCGGCCTGAAACCCCTGACGCAGAGCTCCAAACCCAGAGCCCTGACGGGATTTTAGGGATCCAGAGGAGGAATGTGACATTTTCCAGGGGAGGATCTGCTTTTAACAGCTCAGCTGAAACTCAACCTGTGGTCTTTAAAGGTGGCAGGGAACGGAACAAAGTCGGCCCTCTTGTCTCTCTGACGCTGCCCCCGCAGGCCCGCAGAGACTGAGGCGCCCGGTCGAACTGAACCAGAGCCAGAACACGACTGTGATCCCATCAGCAGGCCCGCCGGTCGCTCCCTGTAAAGTCCAGCCCGTCTTGTGTGTAGGAGAATTTCACAGCACGAGATGTGATTAATGACTGTGTGTTGGGGAGTCGTGGAAGTGAATTATGTTGCCAAAGCTATTTGATATTACACACAGTGGACCTTTCTGACAATTATATGAAGCTCCCTGTTGTTTTCCAGTATAAAGGCAGAAAGACTGACGATACATTTTAGAAGGTTGTTCCTTGTAAAGCGAGCGTGACGAGTTGGCAAAATGAGCTTTTAAATCAAGTGTTATTCATGAAAAGAGGCAGAGTTCAGAACAATATTTCTTTTGCTAAACATCACACGTTAAACATTGCGTGTCTTAGCCCTGACACAAAGCTGAAGAACCTGTTTGTCTCCCAGGTCGAAGCGTCCCCAGCTTTGCTAAATCCTCACTGAGCTGAAAGGAGAAATGTGGCGGCGAGGCTGCGTCAAATCCCCTGACCTAAACTGTCGAAGTGCATTATTACAGAGGCTGCTAGCTCCCACTTTGTTCATCGCGTCACGACGCTCCGTCTCAATCTTTTGTTTTTTTTTTCAAGTTCCGCGCAATAAGAAGTTAGAGTTCCACAGCAGCATCAGAGCGGCTCATGAATGATTCAGCAGACATTGTGATGATGTTGATGATGTGTGTGTGTGTGTGAGTGTGTGATTGCATTTGCAGGTTTTGTGTCTGTGGATGAGTGTTTCCATGGTGACGTGTGTCTGCTTCATGTGTGATGTTTGTATGTATGAAACACCCTTTTCCCATCATCCCACGCTGCGCTGCTCCCACTCCATCTCCGCCTGCTGTGGAGGCCGCGTTAAAGAATGTACCAGGAACGTTTCCATTTGTTCTTATTCATGGAAACAGAGAACACTAAAGCCAACTGTTCACCTGTACCCATAATACAACTTGGTTTTAACTCAGCTATAGTTCATTTCCCATCATTCCCCTGCCAGCTACCCTCTCTCTGTGTCCTCAAGTATTCACTGCATAAAGTACAATCAAACCAACCACTCGCTGGTCCCTGAAGGCCACATCTCACCACATGATTAGTCACCCACACTCCACACAGTATTAATTAATGCTGCTGCCACTTGAATACATGAAAAACACTGTGGAGAAATGTCTTTCTGAGACAGAAATGATACTGATACTGATACTGCTGCGCTTGGCTCTTTTTAGATGCTGAAAGCTGAAGATAGTTGGTTTTACCTTTCTTACTGCTGAAGTTTAAAGCAGGCATAACTTGTGTATTGGAGGGAGGAGAGTGCAGAAAAAGAGGCTGTATAATGACAAACCCTTGTATGTTCGATCCCTAATCAATAATTTTATATTAACTATGGATTAAATGACTGTATAATGTGAGGGAGTCACTCACAGTGATGAACCCACAGAGATTTATCACCAACACTGCAGCTCTTTGGTTCAGAGGCATCAGAGCTCACGAGCTGCTGTTAGGGTTAGGGTTAGGGCCAAACTCTAACTAACCCAGACAAAGTTAGTGAGCAGCTGGTTAGAGACAGATCAGAACTCTGGAGGTGGATGCAAACCCCAAATGAAGGGTGTGTAGAAGTGTCAGGGCCGTGTGTCTGTCAGACGTCTGTGAAGCATTCTCCCTGCTTAGACTGTGAAAACAGATGAAACTAACGTGGCTGTAAATGTCAAAATGTGAGCTAGACCCCAGATTACCATCTGCTCCTTTTGGTTCGAGCTTCCTGATTTTCCTCCCAATGGTGCAGTCAGACTAAAATCCACTTTACTTGCGTGGTTTAGCCAAAAGCAGGAGGGGAGAGGAAGTACAGCCAAACAGCATCATTCCTGCTTACCATGCACTTACAAACCAAATTTCCAATCGACAGCAAACATTTCTCACCCTGTTTCAGATAAACATGAAAGGATTTCTACCCAGCTTTCTTTGGCATCATGGGTCCGTCTTCCCATCTTACAATATGAGACGTTTGTGGACGTTTGTATCACGGTTTCAGTCTCAGTTTCAGAATTGTTACACTTCTAGATCTTACATGCAATTATGCAAGAAATGTTGCCGTCCAGTGGCAACCATGCATCTCCAAATTTGATCAGTTTTAGTCTCCAGATAAACAAATGGTCCTTTATAGGTTGAGAGAATTCACCTTCTTAGGGTGTCAGAAAGGGTTTAGAAACCAGTTGGATTATCTCAACAGTTCATTACTGTTGAGATTAAAACAAGACTGTTTGTCTCCAGTTCATGAACATTTGACATTTTGGAAACAGCTATAGAATGTAGGCAAACAGTGAACATCATGTCTCAGAGCACAAAGCAGGCACAGACGGAGAAGTGATCCCTCTAAAAGGGTTTGCATGAAGCAAACACAGCCCTCTCAAATCAGTTAATCAGATGAAAACACTGTCGAGCGCTGATTCTCTGGCACAAAAAAGAGCCAAAAAGCTCTTGACTGGAAACACTGGGGAGGAGAGGTAATTATAAAACCTTGCAGAGACAAGCCCATTGACCCATTTTAGGAAGTCATGGTTCAAAAGAAACATCTGATCTGGACTGAAACTTCAACGAAATGACACCAGCTCACATGTTACTCAGACCAGACGTGATGTTCACTCCAGTGCACCTCAATTCTTTACTGTCATCTCTCTATCTATTAGTTTCTAAGTGATACTTCATATAAAATCTCAGTCAGTCAGCTTGGATCATATCAGATACAGTGAATTGAAATGACTTAAAGTATGAAAATTGAACCAGTTCTGCAGCACGATCCAGTTCTCTGCTGTGAATCCAGGCACAGTGAGGAATGCCGGTGATGCATACGTGTTTTCTGAAGTTCCCATGGATGTTTTGGTCCATTTTCCCGCAATCAAAAATTGGTTTATGCTGGAATCCCAACCACATCCTGTTCAATGGAGGGAAACAGCTTTTTCCAGCGTTCTTTCAATCCTAGAAGTGGCGTGTTTAATACTCAAGAGATGGATTTTTAGATGGAATATCTTTGAAATCAATGCTCGTGGGGATTCTGTGTTTTGCTTAATAACTAGTAAACACAGAATAAACGGCCTGAAGAGTGTGAGTGGACTGAGAGTTCTGGTAACCAAACGTCCCGCTGGGTTAGAGTCCAGAGATGGAAAGAGTAACCAGACATATGGTACACATGATAACAGCCCCTTTTAAGTCTAGACTCTGGTTAGTCCTGGCTTCAAACTCTTCCCCCTTCTACCTTCTTCCCATAGTCCTTTTAATCTCAAGTCATTTCTTATCGTTGGTTCAGATGATAATTTCTAAAAGGCTCAGTGTGAGTGGGAATAGGTCGGTGAAAGCCCTGTAGACGTTAGCAAAGACAAGCAGATGAACCTGTCTCTCAGTTTACAGCAAGTTAAAGTAGATCATGAAAAATGTCGAGTTCTTGTGAAGAATCAACCAGTTCAAGCTCCATCTTCTGTCTCAGTTCAGTCTTCACAGACTCATGAACATGTCTCCTCTATGCTGTAATGTTTATGGTGATGAATACAGATGAGGCTTTCACACAGACCTTTACTGTAAACTGAACTGAGTTTTAGTTGTTATGATATGATGGCACTGCAGGATCAATGCATCCGAGGACGTTTATGAAGTGTTTAACTTGAAAACGTTTTTGTGGCTGCTTCAGTATTGTTGATTCTTAGTGCAAAGGAATTTTTCAGCATCAAACAACAAAGTGTTGAAAAACATTTCCTCTTCTCACAGTTATATCCTTTTCCTTTCTCTAATTTGTTTGTTTGTTTTCAGACTGTGACTTTTTCCATGATTGAAGCACAAGCACTTTTAAAGATCAGCATAGCAGTGTCATCACAGTTCATCTGATACATGTTATGAAGGGACTGGAGCAGATAGAATAATCCCTTATTGATAAACCGATAAACAGTTTGCTCACGTCTTCAGATGGTTTCGATCTAAATGACCTACTTTCTTTATTAAAACATTCGATTTTGATTGGGAACATTATGTATTACTGAATACACAGTTTCCTGTTGATTCGTTCCCATTCTGCAAAACCTCATTTGTGAATGTTCATTTTTGAAGTTTCCAGAGAGAAAGTCTTTTATGTCATATTTCTTACTTTCAGCTGTAGAACATGAAGATTATGACATGCAACATCAGAGAACAACAAGATATAAATATTATAAATATTCATTCCTCATTTCACTTACACTGGTTTACTTGGACTTTTTTTTTTTTACTCAGAGTAATTTGGTTTTAACCTCCAGACTATTTCAGATTTCCAGTTTTCATCATGTGTTTCAGTTGGTAAATGGAGCTTTAAATCAGTGAAAGTAAAGAAAATGATGAAATTAAGATTTTCACCTTTGATCTTTCCTCCTTAACAAATATCTCAAAACTCAAAACAGCATCAAGCTCCCTCTATTTTAACTTTAATATTTCTTTTATATTCTGGTGGCATTAACTGTAGATAATGAGGGCGTGCTTTCATAAAAAAGAAAAAGCGTCCCTTTGGTCGACTTCAAGAAGCTCTGGTGTCCTCACTCTGCCCTTCACTAACAGAGCCTCACTGCAGAGTGAGGCCACGAGAGGCTGAGAACAAAGACTGCAGAGCATAAACTCAATAATTCACAATTCCACAGGGACATTTTAAGTCCTGAGAGGCTGTGGATTCACATTGATGCTTTCAGCATCTTTAAACCCTCAATTTTCTTTTCAAGCAAACATCTGTTTGTTGTTTTTCCATGAGTAGAACGGGAGACAGACTCTGTGGCATTGAGTGTCATGCATTTTTTCTTTACTTTGCCGTTCAGTATCCGCCCACTTTCGCTGCTGCAGTTTCCATGACATCTGTGGAAGCTTAATGTCAGGTGGTGTGTATGTCCGAGACGTTTGTGCATGTGTGTGCTGCGTGGGAAACTCTCCAATGTCTAAATTTAGGGAACTCAAGCTCGCCTACTTTCATGAAATTTAATGAGCCAAAAAAGTGTAAGGAAGACCATTTTTTGAGATGAACCAAACATCACGAGAAAAATCAATCTGAGAACGCTGCAGTTGGAAACCATCTGAGAGAGGGTCAGAGGGTCATGAGCTGTTTCAGGTGGAATGAGATCCAGGTGAAGTGAGAGGAAAACCCCGCTGCTCCAAATGGAAACACTTTCAACTTCAAATCTATATTTTTCTTTTCACTACTTCAAAGAAACAGTTAGAACATCCGTTCTCTTATGAAGGAATTTTGATGCAAGTTTTGTAAAATCCAGTTCCAGTCCTCAAACTCTGTGGTTCATTTGTGGTATTTGAGCCTGATGTTTCCATGTGATGGTGAGCTCAGAGTGCCGGAGGTGAGCTGTGGTCAACTGTAAGAGTTTGCTGAATTCTTTGCCAGTGTTCCTTAGAGAGATTAAGACCAAAACAGAGACTCTCATCCAACTCCTGTTTGAACTTCCAGAATCATCTTAGGCACGAAAAGCTGACTAGATTGTAGCTTTTACTCCAGAAAAACAAAAACCCTTTAACCCTTAGATACTGGTTACAAAGAGCATCACATTCTGACGTTCGTCCCTCAGAATCAAACTGGAGAGTTTCTTTAGAAGCTGCATTTTGTACTGACTTTCAGCTTTCATAAAAGAAGGACAGAGGCCAGTTTCTGCACCCACAAGAGCTTAAAAAAGACCAGAATGCATTGCAGCTCCAGGACTCGTTGGGTCTAAGGAGCATGGCTGCAGACTGCCACAGGCATGCCGCAAGTTAATGAAGTAGTTGAATGTCCAAACACCCACCTTGACTGAGAGTGAACTTTTTCCTGGAGGTTGTTGAAAGTAATTTTAGGACGTGTGGGAAATCACAAACTAAGCAGAAGAGCCAGAGTGAGTCATTTCATTAACTGTTAACTGTTGGACTGAACAACACTGGTTATCTGAGTGTTTTAAAACAAACCTGATCTCACCACAGTTTCATTAATCTCTGCTGTACAGAGCAGCCTGCGGAAGAGGGAGATTAACAGAGGAAAAACATCCAATACAACCAACACAACCTGGACCAGTCATTCTTGTATTATAACACTTAGCCACAATCACAATGTTCCTTTATTACAGGATCATGTTAAAGTGCTTTACAGACAGAGAAAGACATTTAACTAATCAGCCAACAGGATGAAAATATAAATATAGAATATAAATAAATGTGTTATTTGAACCTATGCAAACAGGAATTCAAATGTGGAACAACAAAATCTTTGGGACCATCCAAACACTAAAAAACAGAATCAGTGATTACTGTGCTGACTTGTTTTATCTTTTGGTTTGTCTCATTTTCTCACGAAGCAGCACTAATTGCAACAAATCAAAAAGCAAGAAAAAAACATTAATAAAAACAAATCAGGCAGAAAATGAATATACACAACATAAACATAAACATAAAAGACATTTGATAAATACTAAAACGGCCTTTTATTTTAGCACAAGATGTAAAACTGAAACATCTGGATGGTTTAGAGTCAGAAAGCAGCACTGCCAATAATACAAACTAAATGCAGTATGTAGTCACTAATGATAATAATGTGACTGATGAGGTTTCATTGTGTTTCATTGTTGATAATCAGGAGACTGATGATATCTAAGACATTTTATTCCATTAAGATCCATTCTTTTCCTCTTTACCTTAAGCAGAATCTGTAGCCTTTAAAACCCTTTTGCCTCCTAAATATCCCATGATACAGTATGTTATGTCAAATTAATTTCCTGATTTTTTTTGTTCTGTGTTTTGGTTTATTGGAAAAGAAACTATTCCTGTAGATGATAGTACAATAATTAGATAATAAGATACAGAAACTCCAGTGAGCAGAGGACTTTATCCATGATAATCACAAAGTTTCTGCTTTCATTCATTTTTGCACACATAGCTGTGACTTTTTTTCAAATGCTGGATTATATACTTCATGTATTACACAGGTAATATTTGGTACTGAAGTTCTCAGCACAGCCTCTTTGCCTTTTTTTATTTGCAAAAAGAAAATGTCCCTTGGACGTATTCTGAGCATCTTACCTGCCTTCTTAAATGTCAGTTGCAGAATTTCTCCGATGCAGCCACTGTCTAAAGTCTGACGCGTGTTTCCAGCTGTCAGAGGTTTCAAAATCTGCTTTTGTAACTTCTGACTTAAGGCTACACGGTGAGTTTGGATGCTTATCATTAAAGAAATGGATTATACTTTTATAAACATGGTGCACAAGGCAGGATTTCAACAATGGCTGCTATTTGTGCAACTTCCTGAGTTTTATTCCATGTCATTCCTGTTCTGTATCCATCTCAACTCTTATTTTAATTTATTCATTTATGTTTGCAGCTTACAGCATGAATGTGTATATAACGGAAAAAAAACTCCCACAAACTGTCCAATGGAGACAAAAAACACTTTTGTAAAACTCTTCAGTATTTATTTTGACAGAACAAAATGGGTATTTTCATGTATTAAAAGAAGATAAAAGGCTTCTCTTCCAGGGAGCTGAAATGTGTATGACTTTTTCTGTTGCTATGTGACAGTTCCGATAAAGGCTAATTAAAGATTAAAGAGATGTTGATAATCCTGGTGTTGACTCTCTTTGTGACTTCGATAACTGTGTGCTTGTCAGTTAGCCTGCTGATTAAAGCGTCATTACAGCGCTCACTTCACTCAAAGGATGCCTGAGCTTATCCAAGCTCTCCCTTTCTCTTTGTTTACTCTTTTGTAAGTGAAGCATTGATGACTTGGAGGCAGTCGGGAAGATTAAGTCATCAGTTCAGAAAAGAAAAACTCTAACAGATAAAGCACATGAAGGGCTTCCTCTCAGCACAGAGTGATGAATGGAAGGAGTATTTTGCACCTTCTCAGCTTTGTCAGGGTGAAAGGTCTCACTCTCTGTGTTTATCACCAACAGCCCAAATGAATTCTGGGGAGTTCTGATGCTGCTCTGTGGACCTACTGACAAGAAGAGGACACAAACAATACTTGTTATATCAATACTTTGTTTTCCTTATCGATAAAATCTAAGAAGTAGGAACCAGCAGAAGTTCCTGTCGAAAATGTCGAATGTTGACACGTTCGAACGTCATAACACGTTCGAACACGTCTGAACGTCCTTACGTCTTAACGCGTCGGAACGTTCGAACGTCTTCACGCTTTAACTTATCTGAACGTCGTAACGCGTCCAAACGTCTCAACGTGTTCGACAATTGCAACAGCTTTGGTTTTTACTAATCAGAAATGTATCGCCTTTTCTCTAAAGCTATTTATTTTTATGCGT